>NW_017147567.1:673015-701232 GCF_001652005.2 Ceratina calcarata | reverse complement strand
AAGTTAGAAGAAAAATGCATAGAATCTTTCTTCTAGAGGACGTCAATGCCTCCAACTTCTGTATAAAAAGCTTTTCGCCAGCGTCAATAATTAATTGAATATTTCCTTCTATACTTTTTAGCACGTAGCTATTTATTATTAGCATTGTTCTTCCGACGTCTGATTTCTTTTTAATTATGGGAAATTCGTTTTTCTAAAATACATAAACTTTTGGGATTTACTGTATAGCCAATACATCCTTAATTGCTGTCATAATTATTCGAAAATATGTAATAAGCCGCCTACGAGAAAAGAACAAGTTCATCCCTTGGTTCTCTCGACAGATAAGAAACTACTGTACAGACGTGATATAACGTTTCCATTCCGAAATAAAAGTTACCTTCGTTTGTTTCCCGAAGATATTACAGTTGGTCCCATATTGTTCGAACCGTGGCGTAACGTGGCGCGGGGGCGGTTACGACTCTCCCGGCTTATTGCTTCTTCGGCGGGAATTTCAGTTCAGTTATGCCGCGGTCGAGATCACACGTAATATTAACTTAGCTTCCGGGAAGGAAGAGAAGTTCGAAAAGTTACGGGGAACTCCGCCCGTTTTTATCTAGCAACACTGACACCGGAAATGGAGAGAAAAAAAGGAGGAAGATAGTAAAGAATTTCTGAAACTCCTTTTAGGAATCTAGTATAAAGTAGAATAATAATTGTGCGTCAGTCTAAGACGAATCTTGACCGATGAATATTTCAATTTTAATATTTAATTAATGGTCTCTACTTCTGTTTACGTAGGGGACGTCAATTTAGCGATAGATGTTAGAAAGACCACTTGATTACCCTAGCCCCCTTATGTCAATAGTCACTAATTAATTCCAATCTAACCCAACCTCGCCTTTTTTATTTAAAATCCACCCCTGGTTGCAATTTCAATATTTAATTAAACGTCCCAACATTCCACCGTCTCCTTTCGAGTTGATCCTGGTTGTTCACCATTACTGAGCCCAGCATCCTAGTCTAATCTACTCGTTACCACAAGATTCCAGAGGACACTTCCTAACACTCTCGCTCTAATACTCGCGTGTCTAAAACTCGTAGCACATTGGATAGAGAGAATAAGAATTGCATAAGGGTAAACCGTGCATGAAACAAATTGCATCGCAACATTGGTAGGCGTCACAGAAGGCGACGAGGGATTGAATCGTTTAAGCAAAACGTTTGACAGAGGGGTTTTAATATTCCGCGGGGGCGATAATCGATGCGGGGGTGGATGAAACCGGTGTGCATTTCACGATTCTTTACTACAGGGCAAAAGCGACGTGCTTTTAAAGGGGCGATGTACGTCGCGTCGTCGTCTCGAAAGGCAGTTTCGTGCACACGCAGAAGGTTGTATGTAGTACATGAATTAATGTTTCAAATCTCAATGTATATACAGGGTTTATATTAAAATAAATAATAATGTGTAGTAAAAATTAAAGTATTGATTTTGCCTCAGTGATGTACGGACCCAAAATCGAGTGTGGATCGGAAATAATAATACATAATGGCACTGATTTTGTTAGGTTCTGATGCCTCATTGTCAACGACATACGCAGCTATTTCGGCTTTCCGGCGGTCTAAAAGTTAAATAAGAGTCCAGGTGCGTTGAATAAAAAACTACTGCTGATGATTTGATCGAAAAAAATTTTATTTCGACAACTGTCGTTCAATAGCACATGATGTACGGTACGTGCGAGAATGTGATAGATGATATTCACACCCTAATTCCTCTCTCTCTCTCTCTCTCTCTCTCTCTCTCTCTCTCTCTTTCCACGCTCGTATAGCACGCAGTCCGACACTCACTCGCTTCTCTATTTATCATGTATACGTTCAAAAAATGTGTAATCATGGAAATATAGATACGCCTAGGTTCTCTAAAAAGGTTCACCTGTATGCGCGTTCATCTTCTCGTAAAATAAAAGTTAATATGAATTTTTTTTGCTTTCCACATGGTTTGTTTAGTATCTTCCTCTATCATGTTATACCGCGCCGTAGACGGATTTCCCTTGCAACACTAAATTACACATTTGTACATCGTTAACATCTCTTAAGACTGGTTTCCCCCCATCTCGTCGTGCTCCTTTTTCCGCCTTTCATCTCGCTCGCTCGCTCTTTACAACATTTCTTGTTTAGAGTTCACCATTTAAACATTTAAAAAGTAGGATATTCCCGTGCCTCTTCCGCGAGGTACGCGTATACATATACACACACACACACACACACACGTACACACAACCACTACACTTTTTTTACACTCTCTTTATTTGTTTCACACGTTCCTTCTTCCCTGCCCGCTTTTCTTCATTAATTGGACAACTGCACCGTCTCTTAGCCTTTGTTAATTCACTCACATTTTATACACACCGACATTCGCAAGTATTAGGAAAATTATGCTAGTAACGCCAACATTTGAAAGTGTGATTCCGATGACACGACGAGGGAATTCATATATGCTAGATTTAGTGATACAAACGTTCTAATATCCTTATTGTCTTCGATTATGATAAATAGACTGCAGATCTTTACGCAGAATAAAATATTTGTTATGGACGTAATATAAAATAATTATTGATTTAGAGAAGATTTGACGTAAACGTTTGTTTGATTTAAACATTCAGATTTTGATATTCTGAATTGTCCTATATAGGATGTCTGAGCTAAAGGAAGCCTCTTAAATACCTTAGTCAAAAACAGAATAGACATTTAGATGGCCTCCTTTAGATTTGACTTTCTATTATTATTCATACAAAATTGGATTTTATATAATTGCATAAAATCTACAGTCTAATGATAAATGGTCACAGATTTGAATAAATGAAGAATCCTAATACTTGTGAATGAAGGAATATGTATTCGATATGCATGCCGATGTCTGATATGCGCGGACTGGAAGTCCTGGTAGGAGTCAAGGGTTTGAATAATTCTAGAAATGAGATAGGAGGCACAAGTTTTTCTTGATGCTTCAAATAGAATTCATATCCCATTTCTTTCTCTACTTTATTTTATGGTTCTTCAGGTTTTAAAAACCTGTGGCAGTGTGAGAAATCATTTTTAAAAATGAATCTATTTACTCGGGTAAAAGGTCAATTTCATTAAGGAATTCAACTATCAACTTGCGTCATACTTTCGCTGATGCACATGTAACGATGATACGATACGGAGGTACGACACAAGTAAACGGGCTTTTAATCTAAAGACCAATCATAAGATTAATCGAATATCAACCTGTGTCGAATCACCGTATCGTGTCACTCTCGCTGACACAGATGCAACGATGACACGGTACGGAGATACGACACAGGTAGATTTTAATCTGAGATTCGATCTGATAAAAAATTGTACGATACTCGATTACTTATTATTTCTTCGACACTTCGAATCTCGAGCACTTGATTTCGGATTAACGAAAGTGAGAACTGGGAAAGGAGATGGTAGAACGCGAAGGATAATTTTTTACGCGTTGCGTGTTCGAGGTGTCCGCTGAAACGGTCGTTGTCGTTAGGCAGACGATCGTTAAGTAACGAGGAAGATTAACATTCCCTTACCGAGAGATACTCGATCGATCGATAAGAACGAAGTGACACGACACGGGGAGAGTGTTTGAAGCCAAGAATACGTCACGCGAGTAGCCGAAAAGTCTTGTTCTCTCGTTACACGATCACTCGATCGTCACAGAAATTGTGTATCACATATTAATAACCAATGTATCGCACGGCCGAACTTATCAATATAGTAATTCGATTGCACGTTTTATTCATAAATGGGGCCTTAGAGTTCACAAAGTTTCGAGGACTCTAAGATTTCGTTCGAACGCTCATACGTCCCCAGAATAAACTGACTACGAGTGCTCCGCAAGAAATCAAACGATGCGGAAACAAAAGTTAATTCAACAGGCTTATCAGACGTGTTGAACAAACGTTCGAGAGGCATTAAGAACACGTATGGAATTGTCGAGTGTGCGTGACAGTGTTATCGTACGTTACGGTCATATGTTACTTTCATTGCGGCTACGTCCCCGGTCTATTCTTTTATCGTTAACATTCCACCGGGTTCCCCTCTTATCCATCCATACTCGCCCTATGTACACCCTGCGTGTATATCAAGAACACATTCACAGATTTCACTGTTTCTGCCCATTTTCACGTCTGCAGATTTCAGGATTTATTCATCTTCGTCAAATTTAAAATCGATACTTATATCACCTTTATGAAAGGTGATACATTCAATACAATTTATGAATTTCTGTTAAAAATTTCAAGACACTCTGAAGATGAATTACTAAGTAAATCACGCTCAGCTTTTTCCCAATTGCTCAATGGTTCCTCATTGTCAATTCTTAAACGAATTATTGGTTACTAATTTTTGACCAGTCTGAGACACGAAAAGAAAGAATACATTAAAGTACCATCAAAATTACTTTTGCCTGTGAAACAAGATGACCTCGCGATTATAAATTCTCAAAAGAGACGATTGGGTCTACACTAATTTTTGGCTAGCCTAAGACTCCACAAATACATCCAGGAAGAGCGCAAAGCGAAGGACAATGCAAAATTATTTTTGCACATGAAGCGAGAAGATGAACAATAAGACAGACGTCAGTTTTTAAAGGAACAAATTCTTGAAAGATGTAAATTAAGAACACGAGTGGAAATGAAAATTCTTGTAAGTCCTACATGAAAGTAATTAATCTAACTGTCTAGTTATTCGTAACGAAATTCGAAAAGTTTTAACAGAACTCCTTATGACAGTCGCGCCGTACAATTAATGTTGAGCGGAAGGCGACGGCGAGGGGTGGTTCTATATACAAACGTATAATATTACATTATGTACATTAGCCGTTGTTTGTGAAGACGTTGGCCGTGTACCTTAAAAGCGAGGATACCGGCACCCCGGCATTGGAACAGCAATACAAAGTAATTAAGTGAAGTAATTAAGCAAATCCTGTGTACACCGAGCAGTTTGCAATAGCGGCAACCTTAATTGCCTGACGTCTCTTTATGTGCTTTATTCATTCCTTGGCTACGACTAGACCAGACGCAGGCGACTTGGCCGAAACGTAAATTCAATAAATTTAATCAACAAGCGTTTCCTGTACTGCTATTCAGACGTATTGCACTAGCTATGTTACATTTGTCCGAATAATACGCTTAACGTCCTTTTATTTAGAGTCACATTTTTGTACTGCACGCGGCAATCTCGTTTGTCATGCGCTGAATTGTTTCTTTGAAAGAATTTAGAAATTGATATTAGTTATTAGCATGGTCATGGGGTCAGGATTATAGGTGCTATTAGCTGATATTACGAAGAAATAGAAGCATGGTTACGACAGACAGGTTCAAGAAATATCTTCAAAATGGAGAATAGGAACCTATATAACTCCCGCTGGTTAGGATATTCAAGATTTTGTTCAGACTCGATTCATCAAGTGGAATTAGACTCAATACGAGACTTAATCATAGAAGAGAATCTCAAGGCTTTTACTTCTGAGCCTTTGTGTGCTTCAAATAATATCACGACATCAGCCAGGATGACACGAGGAGACTTGTATTCACAAATGTTCATTAAACGCTGGCGTTGTGTTATAGACTTCTATAAGCAGAGAAAGAACGACATTCACCCACGTCCCGAACGTATTCTCTCGCGAAACCGTCTTTCAGCCCTGCATATTTTAACCCCGGTTTTTACGATTTCGATCTACCGAAGCAAAATTCCATTGAGAAGGAAAGAAGCAAGACAAAAATGCCTATTGAATATCGTCGTTACGATATGCGAGAAAGGAGATGATGAATAGAGAAACGGTATTGTCTCGCGTCATATGGACCGGAATACGCGTAGACTGGGACACATTGTGACGCGTTTCGACGTTGACTTTTTAGCCCGCGAAAAAAGCCTGACGTGGAAATTAGCGAACCGTGTCATTCTCATTTCGCATGATCCGTGTTTCAACTTTGGGAAATATTGCGGGCACGCCTGACCCGGCCATTAATCAGCCTATCTATTAAATTCGGCCGTTCATTATATTCGTCGTCGCCGGCTTACGCGGCTCGTTATTTTACGATTAATTAACCCGAACGTCGGGTTCCGCGCAAACGCGGCACGTGGAGGGCTCGGAAACGAAAGCCTCGGGGATCGATAAAAGACGAGGAATCAACCTGCGTATTATGATTCCCGATCGCGTGCGAAATTGTCATCGATATGCAATTAGGAAATCTCGAATATGTTTTATTAATGCAACAGAACGGGGCCTGATCGATGCCGTTGTAACGTTCGCATGGTTTATTCATTGACTCTAGTAGATTTTCATATGATTATATTGAAGGGGTGACTGGCGAACGAGCTTGATTAATCATTATTAGCCTCGATGTGATAGGGGAATCTTCATTAATCACATAGGAGATCAATTGATCTCCTTCAACTGGCAATTGCCAGTTTCTATAATTTTATCAGATTGCTATATCCACGAGTAACCAATATTTAATCATTACTAGTCTCCATGGTAGGAGATTCTTCATTGATCGATACACGAGATCAATTGCCAGCTCCTATACCGCTCTAGACCGCTGTGTCTATGAATAGCAATTTCCAGATTTTTATTATTATTTTATCTAAATTATGGCAACGCATTCTAGTATGAAATGGAAATTATTTGCGTTACACCTGGCGTAGCATAATGAAATGGTTTATTCATTGACTAGTAAATTTTCATGTGATTATACGAGAGAATGACTAGTGAACAGCGAACGAGCTTGATCAATCATTATTACCGTGATAGAAGAATCTTCATTAATTGTCATAAGAAATCAATTGGCAATTGTTCTAATTTTATCAAACTGCTGTGTCTATAAGCAGATTTCCAAATTGTTATTATCGTTCTTTCAAATGACGTCACTCTTTCTAGTATGAAATAGGAATTATTCTCGTCATATCTGGCGTAGCATTTAACGTGAAATAATTCGAGGAAAGAAAGAGTTAAGGCGGACACAATGACGTAGCAGAGAAGCGAACAATTCCGGAGCAAGGTAACCGCAAAATTTCAACATTAAACTCGCCCGTTCCCGGCCCGCTGTAAACGGCAGCGAGGAGACAGGCGTAAATTATTCAGAGTGCGACATTAACGGTGCATTTTCGCCGGAAGAACCGCGGTGTGATTCATCCGTTTTCTTCGACGATTTTCGGTTGGTGAAAGAATGAACGAATGTTTTGTGTTACGATTTGACGCGGCACGAAAATCGATCACTGGCGAAAGGAACGTGAATTTCATTGGACGCGTTCCCGTTTTTCGCGATTATCGAGATTCGGAAACAACCAATAGACCTGGTGGAACCTCAAATAAAATGACTGGGAGAACGTCTCTCGCGCGTTCTTCAGCTTGCATTATCGATCCGCGCGAAATATGGGAACAGAATTAACGCCAGCGTAAATGAACATTTTTAAATAAATTCCGATTGGATCACATATTTTTAAAATTCCTGTTGGTTTCAATTAAAACCGATTAAGTTATAACATTTCTGGCTTGGTAGATAAGCACGCGAGTCGCATATAAAATAGCAAACTAAATATAGTAGAATAGTATAATTATATGTGTGTAAACTCAAGGTTGTAAGCTTTTTTTGCACGAAAGGCGTTAAGAGATTAAGCTGTCTAAAGTGATTAACAGTATTTTATGGAAAATGAGATATTTGACATGAAAATCTAGTATACGAAGGGAACATAAATAGTTAGTTACGTGTACTGCGATTTTTGGCCTACTCATTAGTTTCAGTAGGTCTGAGGAATTCTATGCAAAATTAAAGTTGCAGGATATCAATTGTAAGAAATTATGTTTAGTAAGGACATAGAAGGCTTTTATAAAAAGGCGCTTCCTAGGTTCTTCTAGCCCCTTGAATAAATAAATAAAATTTAAGCGATTTTCATAAAAAATATAAAACGCTTCTATAAAAAGCCCCCTTAATAAATAAATAAAATGAAACAATCGAACTGGTCAAAACCTATCGCTCAGAAGCACCCTTGGCCTCCTGCGCCTCGAGGCAACCGTACATTCTTCTTCATTTTCTCTCTTATTGTTACCTTATCAATCACGAAGCTGTCGCGCGTTTCCGGGATCATTGAGCAAAGAAAAGCAGCCGGGCTGAATGACAGATAAACCAATCGGTAGGAATTGCAGACACTGTACACTGCCTCACTGCACACTGTCTCACCCTCGAGCCACTCCATCCCCTTCTACGAGGGTCACACACAGGGAACAGGAACACAGTCGCACGTTAAAGTCATATACACTCGTATCGTATCACACACGCCCATACGTATATATCCAGGCACGGGGCTCTCAAGACACGATTCCCGATATAGGCGAACACTCGCGTGAACACGCGACACATGCACACACGTGCAGATAAAACCGATGAATATAATTCGCAGTCGGTGTTACGGTCCGCTCAAGTGTCTTTTGTATCAATCAACGTGCCACAGACTCACTTACGTAAGACACTAACGCGAGGCTTGAGCCGGTCAACCAATGGCAAGCGCAGATCGTTTTTTAGTCTTTCTTAGCTTGAGCAATTGTATGTGTTCGCTTGCGATTGGATCACGGGCTACCCGTGCTTACTATACAGTCTCATGTAATTGATTCCATCGGCTCCGGAGTAGTTGAAATTAAATAACAAGAAAGGAAACACGTCTGGAAATCGCAGCCGCTTCTCCTCCTCGGTTTAAAAAATTAACTCGGATTTTCTCGGTGTCTGCTATTCGTACGTCAGATTTAATATTCCTCGAAAACGCGGTTTATCATTCTAACGATTTTAGAACGGTTCTTAACGCGCACGGAAATCCGTTTAGCCGTGAAGAGGATTGCGACGGCGAGTCCAGAAGCGTATCCGACGTAATATTTCACGGTCTATCGTCCCCGTGAATTTTCGTCCTCGAACGCGGACGTCAAAAACCATCCGATGTGACAATATCGGCTCTCTCTCTCTCTCTCTCTCTCTCGTATGTCCTGCGTATCGTTCGTTATCCTGAGTCTAACCGATCGATTCGACGCTCGATCTCCCGTAGATGTCACAGTCAAAGCGTGCAACTTGGTAAATGTATACGCGTACTGTCGATGTACGTAGTAGAACTGCCAACAAAATGAATGTTCGAGGATGTTCATATCAAATTACACAAGTAATAAATAATGTAACGATTTTAATAAGTCAGGTTTGGATGACACGATATGATCAGATAGTACGATATGTTCGAATGATATTTGAAAGTGTCATCCGATATGTACTTGCACGTCATTTCCTATAAATGCATAAAATCTGTAGATCTAATTACGAAGAAAGCCCCCACTGTGGTTGCCAGCCATTTACTAAATCAACCCTTTAACTGCAACATACGAGTGAATGCATTTCTGATTTAAAAACGACTCCAATCGACAAATTGCTATACGAACGAATCAATTATAATTCCTTTCATCCTGGAAATTGACTAAACACGTGTCCTCAATACAGCCCAACACACACACACACACAGCAATAGAAATTCTAACTCTATTTTCATCTCCACATCCTTTGGAACATGCAGTCTCCTCGATTTAATATGAATATACCGTTTAGAACATTTAAACGTGATACCCTTTCATATTTTTTCCTCTTTCACTCTGGCATGCGCACTCCAGCCGCTCTCCATCTCTCCGTTTCAAGCTTCAGCCCCTTGATAGTTCTTAATAGAAAGTATTACCCGTCAATATTGTGCTGATCACCCACGAAACTCCCCGTCCTCAGGTCTCGATCGTCGGGCAACGATCACGAACACAGACACGCCACACGCACACGCGAGAACAGGAGAACGAAAAGTAATCGTAATTAAATTCGTCGAGTGGTATCGACGTTATTGTCCCTACGAGCGGATTCTCGACGTATCGTCCGGCTCACGTTCGTCCGTTCGGTGCATTAGTCACGGCGACACCTCCAACTATTTCATATGTACGGGCCGACGTAAATCTCGCGAGGAGGTGTATGCACGTTTCCAGCAGGTCGCCTGCAACGACTTCCCCTCCTACGTGTGTGTATATATACGGAATGCATCTCGAACCGTTTCATCGATCACTCTTTCTCGTTCCATATATACGTTTACCGTGTTAACGCGCGCGTATAGACGCGAACGGGGGTCGACGTCCGCTTTAAACCGCGGCTAGAGTCCATTGTTACTTTTGCTCAAGTTATTACTTATATTCTGTCTGAGTAAATCGACCGTTTTCCATTTCACTACCGCTCGTCCGGCACTGGACAGGACAGACGTCTATATGTCTCTCTCCCTCGCTTTCTCTCTCTCAGCAGTCGGTGTCTTCCTGATGGCGTCTACGGAGCTCCAGGTAACGGTGCCGGGCGTCGCAGTAATGAAGCAGCGGTACCTAGACATCGGTCCCGGTCCCTTCCTGATAACCCTCGTCAGGCGAGCTGCGCGTCGATCCTAGGACGCGTTTCAACGCCGAGACCGGCGGCAGTACCGGTACACCCTTCTGCCAGACTCTGATCTGTTTCGCACCCGGCGGGAACTGCTCGACCATAGGCGCGACCACGGCTAACGCTTCCTTCGAGGTGTACGCGTTTACCGGTACCGATGTTCTGCATTCTTCGCTAGTTTCCCACATGCAACTTGAGTAGAGGATCTTCGCGTCGTCTACTACCTCCATCCGACCATAATCGGCGCCGCCATACGGCGTAATGTCCTCCGCCGAGCCGCGACGCGTGTCCCTGATCAAATCGGGATTGTCGATCGGCATTAACGACGTCGTGGATGAGAAACAAGCACCAGGCGCGACCATCATAGATGCCTGCTGGTTTTGATCGTCGAAGCGGCTGATGGAACCGTATTCGTTTTGTGGCTGCAGGCCTGGCTGAGGTCGCTGGACGTAGCTCAAGTTTAAGGACACAGGAGGTGGCTTGGACTCGACGCCGAACGACGTTGTCTCGATCTCTTCATGTTTTCTACGAGCAATACTCGTGGAGGAGTTCTCGTTATTGCCACCCGTGCTGTCGGTGGACGCTCCTTCCGCTGGCACTGCTGACTTCATGTCCTTTAACGGCATCCTTCGTAAACGGATGAACAGCACGAGGATAATTAAGAGTATGAAGAGAATCAGAACGACCAGGGCGGCTGATATGCCGGCGATCTGACCGGAACCGAGGGTCGACATGCCAGCGGTTCTTAGGGACACGTGAAGAGTAAAATTGGCCTCGACGCTACCGGCGCGGTTCTCAGCGACACAGTAGAACTCGCTGGAGTCTGCTTCTTGAGCGTTGGTCAGCACCAAAGTGCTTCTCTTCCGGAACTGACCTTCTTCAAAGATCAGAATCTTCTGATAGCTACTGAACGCCGAGTGGTTAGTGAGCAATCTTCCATTCCAGTACCACTTCACGTTCGCTGGCGGTATCGAGCTCACCCTACATACAATGCTCGCGTTCTCGCCTATCGTTGCCTCCGCGTAGCGGCTGGCTATCAGAAGAATCGGCCGACAAGCAAAGTCGTCGATGCCCAGCTCGGCGAACGTTCGATTCAGCAACTGCTTCGGCCCGTGGCAAATTGGCGCTTGCAGAGTCGGCAGGTTATGCTTCACTAGCCACATCTTCATCTCTCGCAAGTGGCAGTCGCAGACCCACGGGTTGTCATGTAGCTCTATGCTCGTGAGCTTGTTCAGAGGATCGAACGTGCCCGGATGGAAGGTGGACAATTGGTTGTTGTTCAACTTCAAGCTCTCGAGGAGATCGAGCCCCTTGAAACCTTTCTCCTCGATCTCGATCAGCTGCGTGTGAGAGATATCCAGCTTGACCAGATTCGGCGTGCTCTTGAACGCGTGCGAGTGGACCCTCTTGAGGGGGTTGCTCGAGAGCACGAGGTCCCTGAGGAACGGCGTGTCGACGAAGCTGGCACTGGGCACCATGGTTAGAAGATTGTGGCTCAGATCGAGCTCCACCAGGTTCGTAAGGCCCGCCAGTGCCTCGTTATCGATTCGCTCGATACGGCACTCGCGTAGGTAGAGACGCTGCAGATTCGTCAAGCGTACGCGTACAAAGATGTTACTCGGCAGTATGCGGATCGCGTTGCTGCTCGTGTCGAGCACCTGCGTCTCCGGATCGACCCACTCAGGTATGCTGGTCAGGCCGCGGTTCACGCACTCCACCGTACGCTTTCCGCTCTTCCACTTGCAGGAACACTCGTCGGCGCACTTGTCGCTGGTCGCTATGTTGAGCAACGTCATCACGAGGAGGAACGCGGAGATTTTCATGACGGATGCGTTTATTATTGTCGAGTGTTGGTATTCGGTGTTGCTCGATGGGAGCGCGTCAATAAGCAGCGGGCATTTTCATCTCCCGTGGAATCCCGTCGTTTTCTTCATTGAATATTATTCAATCCTTCGTCACCTCGTCTATCGAACGTTCGGCCTTTGTAATAAAGTTTCCACGAACCCTTCTCTCTGTTTCAGTGCACTAATTATGCAAACGAGGGGGTCCAGATTAAACGACCTCGGCCTATCCATTCGTGAATCCTCCCGATTCCTCTGACAACGAAAAGACTCGCAGGTAGTCGCTGGCTGGGTCTGCTATTTTCGGTGAACTCGCGAATTGACGAAAACCGCCGCCGCCTCCTTCCGCGGCTGGCCTTCCCGTGTTTCTTGGTGCTGGTCACGCGCGCGCGCGCACATTGAGATACATACGAGCACGTACGAGCGAGCATACACCGTCGCGCGGTCCGTTGTCCTTACGTAAACGCGTCGATCAACGCGTGAACATCTCGCGAGAGAAACTGGCGCCGAGAACGATAACAAGACCCATGTAATGGCAGCTCGCGGCACTGGGGGGTTGAAACGACGCGCACGACACGCGGCCACCGAATATAATACTGCCGAAAACTAGACCACCACCATCCTCCACGGGTTTCACCCTCGTTCCTCGCACTCGACGCTCTATGTATGACCCGAGGCGTTGCCGGACCGATCTTCACTGATTTCGTTCCTCCACCCCGCCGCCTTCCACCCGCCTCTCCTTTTCCTCGTGTTTCAATCCACCGAAATCCGACATTCGAACACTCGCGAAACACTCGGAGCGTCGGTCGCGCGGATGCTCGTCGTGAAATGCGAGACACCGCGAAAACCCCGGCGCCGAACGGTAGAGACAGCCTCTGGCTCGCTTTCTCCGTTCTTCTTCCGATACGCCGCCGCGCCGTTGCACACTGCCAGGAGGGAAAACGTCGACGCCGAAGTAGGGCGCACCCTTCTTCCACTCCGGACAGACTATATACGACGGGGGAGGTTTACATACACACTACTACTGTGATTCCCAGCGCTCTTTACGCCTCCGTCCCTCTACGACCTACGTAGCGTCTGTCCTTCTCGTGTCTGCCGTTCGACCCATCGCCCCTCGCCTCCTGGTAAAACGTGAAATCACCCCTCGGACACCCCCGCCGCTCCAGACAGCTCGTGCGCTTTCCCGACCGGCTAGAACGACGTGGTAGGGATCGTTTCCCTACCATCGGGGGGATGCAAGCTACCCCGCCTCCGAGTCGGCGCTTTCCACCCCTAAAAGCGGGGGCGCAAGGGCGTGCTGGCGCGCGCACGATTTTCCATATCTACCAGTAGATACAGGGTGTCCCACTATTACAACCGTGGATCGCACATAAGAAGTCGAAAATATGGAACTGAGGCTTGGTTCTCGAGAAAATCGACTCTGAATTTCCTCTGAGTACGCATGCAGAGTTTACTATGTCATAGTTGAGCGGATCTCGATACGAATAGTATGGTTCTGAGTACTTGATGTAGCATGCAGCTCTTGAAGATTTTAAAAATCGTTGAAAATTCCAGGCACATAGGTGTAACGAATCAATCATACTCTTCCTTGTTCCTCGAGACACCCCGTGTATTTAACCCCCTGGCATGGTTCGTCTCTCTCGTTCTCTCCCACCTCCCCGCCTCTCCCCTTTTCTCGCAGTTCGCTTTCTCCTGCTTACACAGCCGCCTCCGTCCACCCGTGTCCGACGTATCGAATGCTACGTCACAGTGGCGAGATATACGGCTATTTCACAAAGTGGTTAAATGCACTGCCAGATTACGGCTGTAGTGGCACGAGAGGGAAGACACAGGGTGTGCAGTCTCGATACAGAAAAAGAAAGGACAGCGACGTCGACGGTTACGATATCGGGTTCGTAGACGATTTTCACAGGGGAAGTCGCTTTTCCACCATTCTTTCCTCCTTCTAGGACGATCTCTACGTTCCTCGATAAATCCGCGCGTGCTTCCTCGTGCACGTCTTCGTCTATCTGCCCCCTGCCGTTCCCTCCAGACGTCTCCTTCTCTTTCTATCATCTCTCGTGGAAATTATACGGAAAATGGAGGTATTCCTCTCAGCAGAAAGGCTAGGTTCGCTTGCTGGTGGGAGTGAGGGGATGTTAAATCTGCCTACGGCCGAGAGTAAAGGTGGCATTGCGACAGGGAGGATGATGAAGGTCGCGGCAGACACTGTACGTACACTGTCGTAGCCGGCGGCGAATTTTCCCTAAAGGACCTTTTAGTGTTAATTGATCGTACGGGGCGGCGATGAACGACGACGACGGCGACGGGTCGCACGTGCCGGTCGTACGCTCACGCGTAATGCACCCTTAATGGATGTGGAACCCTCAAAGGGCGCTTCGATAATATCGTTCGATGTTCTCGGAATTTGCGTCAGTCATCCGCAGATAAGCGGCCTTCGAACCTCGTTACGCTCGCTCAGTTCCGGATGTTCTCTCTTTTCCGATCGCGTTTTAGAGGAACTGTCTTACCTGTGCAACGTGGGCCGCGCAATTCAATGCGCCGAGTTCGCCTACACACGCCCACTTGTATCATTTAATAAAAATATGAATAAATAGAAAATTCGTATGGCCACATAAAGGTCAGAACTTGGAAAAAAAAGTTTTCTACACTTTGCGAAGTTAAACAAATTCTTTTTGTACATGGAATCCGCAATATATTGTTCTAATCACGAATAAAAATAGACTTCGCTCCGGACGCCTGATTTACAGAACGGATTCACTGTTTTACATTTTCGACTTCCGACTCGTACAGCGGCTCGAAAAAAGTTGATTTCATTTTAAAATCAGTTCGAATAATTTCCTGATCCACTGCATATTACGCTTTCGCGAGCAAACCGGTGAATCGCACGTTTGTGTACAATTGGCAACACAATCGTGTCGATCATCAGTAACTGAGATTCTCGATTACGATACGGATAGATGAATGTAATTACAACGCTGGGATTGTATTCGATCGTTTCAATATTTGTCGTCTCTGTCCGGGAATCATATTCCCCGCACCTATTTTTCCACCTTGGCTCGATTGGAAGATACGTAACAGGATAAAAAGGCATCGGACAAAGCCGAGTAAAGGGATAATTCAGAAAAATCGAAGTTCAATAATTACTATCCTGCGGATTTTATGCATTTAGTAAAGTAACGTGGAAAAATGTGCAGTAAATCAAAATAATACACATCACTATTTTCAAAGGATTAAATGCATTTTTTTAAATAAACGTCATACACGTTTTATTGCATAAAAATCCGAAGTCTAGTAAATATTTATAAAGGGCAAACGTAGGATTTTGTCAAAATTTTGCATACTGTTAAATGCAGCTTGTGAAAAATAGAAATTAAATAACTGTACCTGTAATTTCAAAACTACCCTATCCAATCTAGCGAGGTACCTAAGAAAAGGATTATTAAACAATTCGTGTTTACGTATTCTCGCCAGGTGAAGAAACTGATAAAATTAATATGAACGATAAATGTAATGCGCAAACGATTAATTCGAACCAGCTTTTCGTAATCCGCTTAAGCTACAATATTTCTGAACTTCGGACAAATCGTCCGGTTAAGCCGCACATAATTACAACACGAGATCGTCTTCTGGCTTTAGGTTCACTTATATCAAATTTGTATAATTATTTCTCACCTCAAATGAGGCTTGCTCAGTGGAGAAAAGAAGTACGACGATTTTTGTTACGATGCGATGGAACTGTTTTATACTCGGCGAAAGTCGTGGTTTAATGGGGAAGTCGAAACTCGTACCAGTCCCCTACGGAGGCCCTCAGGATAAATTGAATGCGATACACTGAACCGGAAATTTTTATTAAGAATCAAATTTTACTGTTTTGTTCCTTTCGAAAACAAATTGACATCGGTTCTTCGATTTCATTATTATTCTGTCTCTTTTTTCAATAAGGGTCTGTGCTTTGGGAAAACAAATAAAAAAAAGGTTTCTTTTATAACGCCGACACAAACTGAGAAATAAACAATTTTCACGTTCCTGAAATTACAAATAATTCTATCTTCTTCTTCCTCTTCTTCCTCTTCTTCTTCTTCTTCTTCTTACCTTTTGTTTCTCGCACGTGAATTTTCAAGTTAAATTGAACGTTAGACAACACAGACGAGGGGTTCCAAATTATTGATACAAAATTTCTCATACAAAAAAACATTCGATCAACATATACGATCATCCAGAGATCATACCATCTTCTTCCTCTTCTTCTCCTCCTCCCTTTTTTTTAATTTTTTTTTTTGTCTTTTAATTGTGTGCAGACCGGACAATACCACATGGATGTTTTACAACGTGTTAACTCTTATTGCTTCTCGGAGATATTTAGAAAAAAAGGAAAGTCCGAATGGGGATTAAAAACAAGTCCGTGGTATTGTGCGAGCTGCATTCACAAGAGTATTTTTCGAACATTTCTCTTCTTTTGTCAAAAGATAAACAAATGTCGCAAACAATCGAGCAGATTGTTCATACAGAAACAGTAGAATTTTGGAAAATGTATTCATTCGCAATTAAACAATGTTCAAAGATTTCCGATCGCTATTGTATAAACATAAAATAAAATTTCGTGGTAAATTACGATGAATTGTCACGTATTTGTGACAATACTTTCCTCTGTTTCAATCATTCATTTTTTTTTTGTATTTTTTTTTAATATTTTTTTACGAATTATTGGAGATCTTGCTCCAATGTGAAGAACGAGCTGTCCGGACTACAAAACCGTTCGACATTTTTATAGTTATTTGAGACCGAATTCATTTAGCTATTGTTATTGGCGTTTTTCATAGTACGCAGCTCGTCGGGCATTGGATCAGGACCCAATGCAAAGGTGGAGGCGTCGAGGCTGACTTCGATGAACCTAAGATCCCGAAGGCAGCCTCGAAAGATGTTATTCCTTCACCATATACGAATCGATTCGTAATAATTCGTCACCGTATACGAATCGTTCGTTTAATATTTGTCGGCCCTTTCCTCGATGACCAAAAGGGCCTATGCACGTACCACAGATCCAAGATGTTAACACTCCCAGCACTTTCATATTACAAAGGTGCATCCATACCAAAACTGATACTTATCCAAGATTTCACTTGGAAACACGACAGACCTAAGGGGACGTTGGCAAAGAGAAACGTAAATTCCGCTTTAAGATGACTCGATTCCATGTAGAAAATGGAGAAGCTTTCGTTATGGAATCCCTTCGGTCTGTACGTATTTTATCACCCTCTACTAGAGATTTCACACGTATTCTTCAAAAAGAGCCAAGATTAAAAATTAGTCGCGTTTCTCTACGAACGAATGCCTCCCAAAAAGTAATTAGAATTCACTGTTATTAAGCTCGTTCTCTAGTGTCTCGAAAACGGACCTAATAACAGCAAAATAATAGAATGTATTTCGCGCTCTTGACTCTTTTAAAGATCGATTATTAAAATATAGTTCGCAAAATAGATTCCGGAGTGGGCCGGATCTAATGGTGCTTCGAATTATAATTCAGTAAGACTTCGCCAAAGACAAACGAACTCCCCACCAAAACAAGAGGAAAATTTAATCGTAGACCGGTAATCACTTCGAGCCCGGAATACTGTTCCTTACTGAATTACGTGTTGCGATGGAAAAATTATAAGGTACAGAAAGAAAAGTGGTTACAATATTACAGAACGAAGTTCGTACGCGATTTCACTCGAGGGAAAATTCAAAAAGTCCTTTCGTACCCGGAGCGTCATCGCGTACGAGAAAAGGAAACGTATTAATTGGTAAAAAGATAGAGCCGCAATGAAAAAACACTGTGCAAGTGTCTTCCCCTAAATCGTTATAAATACGATGCTTATTATAATTATTTTGTTCAAGATTCATCGCCAATTTCTAATAATCATTCTTCCGACGTTGGGATTTAATCCGAACGTAGAAAGGATTTCCCTTGATTGATTTATCCCGATTGTTCCAAGCATTTATGATCTGATTGCTTGTAACAACGGTTTTACGATCGATTTGCAAAAATCACATTGCTCCTCGTACTGGCAAAAATAATGTAAGTCGATTGATAATGCCATTTTTTTTTCCACACTGGATGTGTAAAATTTGCGAGCGAATGAGCGAGTGACCATGTGTGTGTGTTTTCCAATATCGAAACGTCGTTATGTATCAAATTATATATTCAATCGAGGAACGGTTCCCAACGCGGTCCAGTGTAATCTAAATCACAGTACTTAATTGTGAGAGTTTTTACGTCAATTTTTCTCGAGAATAGAATTGATCTGTTACCGGTTGTCTCGTGGAAAGAGGATGGAATCTTCTGATGTACAAGTCAGCCTCGTGCTATTTAAACATGTCATTGATAAGCAATAGCGAACGAAGAGTCAAAGAATGTTTCCGAGCTTAATTGCACGACTTATACGACGTCCGAACGTCTCCTCGTCTTTTATAAAATCTGCGATATTTCCATTCTATCCGAGCAGTCACATTTTTTTCTCCTGTGGTATTCGCGAATGTCAGAACCGATATTACTGTCCTGAACGCGTTCGAAACCGTTCAGCTTCATATTTTTTTTCTACTCCCTCATCGAATTTTGTTTGCCTCAAATATGAAGTACTCTACTATTGCCTATTAATGTATACGCATTTCGTTCCATAAACCTAGGTCGTCTTGGCTGGTGGTGCACTTCCTCTCAAATGAAATATTTGCGACAATAAAAATTTGATGGAAAATCGGGGCTCCTAAACCTTTTTCATTCGCACGACCAACAAATGTATCAAATAGAGAAAAATCTGGGATAAAAACGGGATTCAATGACGCTCTATTATTTCTCTTTTTGGCAGTCGTGAAAAATTATTATGCTATATACACGTTTCGTACTGTATTTTTTTTTTCATCTAAATTCTGTCGAGGGGATCACAAGTCCTGTCGAAAATTAATCGCTGTTTGACGAACGGAGACGTGAATATTCGAATAGAAGCCACCCACCGAATCCCGGAATTCGACAAATGCCACCAGCCAGTTATTTATAAAAAATAATTATATAAAACTAGTCAATTTTACAATCTCTGACGTTCAATCACGATTTCGTAAAAAAAAATATATCAGATTAAGTTAAAAAAAGAAAAGAAAGTCTTGTTGCTTTGTAGAAAGAAAAAATAATCTTGCGTTTCCTCTTTTTTTTCCGGTGAAAAGTGATTTGAATCTCAGAGTTGTATGATAGCATTGACAGGGTAGCAAAATCAAGCCATGATCAAAACGGTTGTAAGAATACGATAATTCGAATCTGCGGTATTCAAGGAGAATTTACACACGTGCTGCGAAATCAATGGGATTTATTTACAAAAAAACAGCGAATCCAAGTTGCTTTTATCGTCTCTCTTTTTTTTTGTTACTTTTCGAATCGCGTATCCCATTGGGTTTTAACGGAAATACGTTGGAAGTATGAAGCCCGTCGTATAAAAATTTTATCTATTAAAACGATCGATACTCTCGTGTGATATTTACAGTCTGCGGTAAAATGCAATGATTAAATGTTAATTATGCTGTTGTGCTTGGGTTGATAATGGCTTGACTCTGACGCGCGCGCTTTAGATTATGTACATTTACATGTATCTATGTACAAAGAAATGACTCGCACCCGGCATGCCGCATCAGTTCACCATCGCACTGAGCACGTCTCAATGCCTCAGCCATGCCTTATTTACAAGTAAATTCATTTTTTTTTTCAATATCCGCTGCATTTACTATGAATTGAAATTTTCAACATTTTTTTGTTTTCTCTATATAGACCACTTTTTTGTTTTTATCTAAATGTCCATAGCACTGTTTCGTCTTTATACACTGTTTTGTTTTGTTTTTTAAACACACCCGGACAATACTTTTCCCCCGATGAGAGCGAGAACGTGTAATCGTTTCACTCTGCGGTTAGTTTCGAAGCATATCGAAAAATGTACATATGCCATAGACGTGTACGAGCCACACGGATCACCATTTTACACTTGTTAACTCTTTGAGCGCGTGTAAAACGTCGTTTAAGCATCGGAACTACTTGGACACGTTGCCCTCTTCCATACTGTTATTGTCTTCGGGCCGCGCTACGTACAAACTTGGATCTATTACCTTTGGGATGGGTTTGATCTCCGTGCCAAGCTCCTGCTCGATGCGGTGCAGGTTGAAACGGTCCTCGTACGTGATTAGGTTGATCGCTATGCCTAGGTGACCGAACCGTCCCGACCGTCCGATGCGGTGCAGGTAGGTTTCAGCCATTTTTGGAAAGTCGAAGTTGATCACGACGTTCACGGCCTGGACGTCGATACCGCGCGTGAACAGGTCACTGCTCACCTGAAACGCGAAAGGGAATTTGTTTGTCAGGGAATTTGTTTGTCAGGGAATTGGTTTTATAACAATGAAATTATATTCTTCGTCCATTTTGATGAATCCGGAATACGAAACTAAATTTCGATTTTCAATTTGGAGTTATAATTCAAATCAATAATTGTATAAACGCAATGAAAATTTAATCCTTAATCATCAATGTGAGAATTAAAAAAATCTACGATTCTCTAAAGTGAGAATATAAAGAAGAAAATGTACTCACCAAGTTTCTGCAAAGTCCTGCTCGGAAATCGTGGAACACGCGATTTCGGTGTGCCTGCGCCATTTTCGCGTGTATGTAATAACAGCAGTAACCTAGGTCTGTTATCTTTTTCGCGAGTAATTCGACACGTTGTGTCGAATTGCAGAATATTATACTTTGTGTTATTTGCAACTGGAACAAACAAAAAAACGGAATATTAGCTTCTTAGTAAAAAAAAATCATTTGATCGGGTTGGACGGGAAATCAAACCCGGATCCTTTCATTCGATGACTCTAATTCTCCATATTCTTTAAATCAGTAAATATCAGACTCCTGAGTCCCTCTAGCTTAGCTAGCTTAGCTTATGCCTTTGGTAAATTTCTCGGTCAAATAATTCTGAATTAAATCAATAAAACTACAATTGAACGGCGCGAGGGCGAATCCCATTCCTAACTTTTATAAAAGTAAAATAGTCGGTCGATTGACCATGTTGAATCGAAATTCAAACCCGAAATCTTATAATCGACTCTATATACATTCTCCCAATTCTTATAAAAACTAAATCTCAATTTTCCCGAGAACAAAGATGTTCTCCAACGAAATCTTACCTTGGAGAACAGTGTGTTGAGACAATGGACTTTCTGTCGTTCCTGTACGAAGGCGTAGTATTGCGTCACGCCTTTCAACGTAAGCTCCTCCATTAAATTAATCTCGTATGGATCTCTCAAGTGTTTCTCCATGAACTGCTTCACTGTCAGCGGGAACGTTGCCGAGTAAAGCAATATCTGACGTGAGTGCGGTAATCTAAATTTAACAAAAAAACAGAGGAATATGTTAGACAATTTCACGAATTCCAGACAATATACTGTTCGGGCATTTACTAAGATTTAGAAAAGATTTAAGAAAAACCGAGTCTTACCTCGAAATGACGTGATCCAACATTCCTTTAAAATCTTGCGACAAGAGTTTGTCCGCTTCATCCAAAACTAGAATTTTACAATGATCCATCTGAGCAACATTCTTGTCCATGAGATCAAGAATCCTTCCTGGCGTTGCTATTATTACTTGCACTGAAAACCGAATTGCGTCATGAGTAAACTATTTTTAAATGCTCAATTCTTATTCTTATATAAATGAACTGTTTTAAATGTTCACCTTTCTGGTAAATCCTCATAATATCATCCCGCAAGTCGGTCCCTCCGGTAGTCACCATTACTTTAATGTCCATGTGTTTTGCCAGTTCGATGCAAATCTGCGATGTCTGGAGAGCCAACTCTCTGGTGGGTACAATGACCAGTGCCTGGATCACATCTTTTCGTGGATCGACCTGAAACATATTAACATAATCTCGTGATTCGATGTGCACAGTACTTTGATAAGTTTAAATTTTAGCTTGAGAAGGAAAATTTTTTATTTACTTGTTCTAGCACTGGGATTGAGTAGGCCCCAGTTTTCCCGGTGCCATTCTTTGCGCGGGCCAGGATATCTTTACCAGACAGTGCAATGGGAATGCTGGCCTCTTGGATCGGGGATGGCTTCTCCCAGCCCTTCTCAAAGATGCCCATCAACAATTCGCGCTTCAAGCAAAACTCCTCGAACTCGTTGCCACGCGTATCAGTGACATCCTAAAGATTCCCGAAGATATTCAATTAAAATACTTTCGATATTCTTATTGAAGATTTGAATCAATGGATTTAAGGAAATCAAATGACTTACACTAGTTTTCACACGTTTGTCCTTTGGTGGAATTTTTAATTTCGCTTTCCAACCAACATCATCCATTTTGTCTATATCTGATTTGGAATTCAAACCAGAGTTCAGGACATGGTTGGAGTTTATGTGTTCTGTCATCATTTTGAAAATGATGAAATATTATCTATTTCCTGCAACAAGGAATAAATCCATATTCCTCAATTCTGTTGATCTAACGTATTTTCAAGTCTATTAAGAATTTTGTTATTTTATTATAACTGGAATTCTGGCTGATTGGAATCATTTATATTAGAGAAGTATCAAGTTATTTGCAGATGATGAAATATTATCTGTTTTCTGCAACAAGGAATAGATCCATGTTCCTCAATTTTATCGATCTAACATATTTCGAGGTCTACTAAGAATTTTCATAATATAATTGGAATTGTCTGATTCAAATCATTTATATTGGAATAGTATTAAGTAATTTGGGAATGATGAAGTATTTTCATATAATAAAATAAATGAAATTCCATCGATTATCTTAAAATATTTGATATTCTACTAATAATTCAGTTATTTCATTATAATTGGAATTCTGTCTGATTCCGAGCAGTATTAATTGATATAAAACGATGAAATATAATCTATTCTATATAAAGGAAAATTTGATGCACGTTGCTAAATTCTATCAATTAGTCTAAAATATTTTATAGCCTTTTAATAATTTTGTGAATAATTAATTTTCCAACCAATTTTCTTAAATTGTAACTCAGCCTGATTGAACTCATTTATATTAAACCAATTTATATTAACTGATCGTAAGAAATTGGAAGTGTACAAGGTACAAAAGGAACAGTTTAAACTGTGCTAGGGCAAAAAGTTATTATTACGTGTGACCTATTCGATCGCAATAGGACATAAACACAGTAGGTCCTCACTAGAATCATACTAGTTTTTATACAAATTCCTACCTCATCGCCTGTTAACCGTTCGTAAGAAATTCGAATTCTCAAACAATCTCTTTGTCACAGATTAATTTCACTAATATCTACCATAAATTTATTCGATATTCAATTTCTAAACGATATTAGGGAGTTATTTATTCGAAATTCCTTGCTATAGTAGCAAATCACAATTTTTATTTAACTGTAAACCAAAAAATAATAGCAGTTTGCAAAATATATCATTTATGAAATGGTGACGAGTTAATTAGACTGCAGATTTTTAACCTACTTAAAAAATGTTTTTCAAACAGAAATTTCGTTTCATCTTTTAAACGATTTTGCATTTTGCACTTTGATGTTTTATAAATTTTTATCCGTAGTGTTTATATTTTTTCTGGATTAAATTTCATCATAAAATCCGCAGTCTATCCTACCAACTGTATCACATACGTGGTAAAATTCTACCAATTCAAATATTATTAACAATTTCAAATACCAATCAAACATGTACACAACTAAAAAATGTGGTGTAATTCTTAAATACAGTTCATGCAATAAATTTTGAAATAATAAGGTCGAGTTTAACCGGGATAGACATAGTAGTGAACGGGACGGGAAAACAGAGAGGAACCATCTGCGCGAAGTCGATTATTCGTCCATGCAAATCGCACCGAGACTAATCCGAACGAAACCCACGCAGGGAAATGAAAACCGCAATCACCTCGCACGCATAATTATTTATTGAACAAAGTCTGAACAATTACGCCAGGTACTTACCTTGAAATGGATGGATATCGATGCCGAGCTGAGCACTCGATTAGGAAACAACACGCCAAAATGGCCGTTCCAATGTCAAGTTTTCTTAGCAGTGTCTCTGATAGCCGCGTTCTTTGTTACGGAGCACTAGAAACCACGGATTTACTTGCTCGGGGAAGCGTATCGCGTATGCACGCGGCACTATATTACGTCCTTTTCCGTTTGTAATATCAGACTAACGCACTGCGTCAAATGCGAGCGATAATTATTCCTCGTTGAACGTACACGACGTGCGCCATGAAGGAGTAAATGCGCCCAGATTGGTCCGCTAGGGGCCGGAGTGATGCGCGCACACTCTAACGTTCAGGTGGCAAGCGAGCCTCAAGGCGCGTCTTCAAACGATTCCCTTTAACAAAGGCCGACGGCACAGTTGATTCCCCACTCTTTCAACAATAATTAGAGATAACAACTACAATAGCCTATGTACTTCTATGTACGTAAATTAAGAGGAAAAAAGAGAAGAGGAATCTCTTTTTCTAAGCCGCGGAATTTGTAATAGAGCAACACTCAGCGCACGCATGCCCAAGTAGATGAGGATAGCAGAAACATTATTTGAAACCTTCTCTCTCTAGTGTACTGTCGCACTTACCCGGCACCTCCAACGTTTCCGCGATTTACTCTTCATACCTGTGGCAATAAAAGATTTCTACTCGTACAATTATCTATAGAAGCTTATTATTTTAAATAAAATCATAAAATATTAATTTATGGAGGATTTAAGTAATGGCAGAGATATCCGGATAAGATCGCTTTATTCACAAAATAAACGTGTTTAAAATGAAGAGGATAACGAATTTATATAGAGAAGTGGGACAAAAGAATAGGAAAGGTAGTACGAAGCAAACAAATGAGTAGAAGTATGAGGGCCTGTGCTAGAATCAATAGGCCCGAAGGATAATCCTCTTAGGTAATAAAGAATCCTCGAAGGAAGTACTCTTTGGGCCTGCCGATTCTCAAACAAGCCATGAATACTAATTTCAAGTCGGATGATTACAGTAAGATTGCTGTGCTTCCCTTTACCAAAAATCAGTAGTACATTTAATATCTCAAATCGTAATTAAAATCATAAGACATATAAAATATAAAATGTAAACTCGATAGAAAGGTAAAATAAGATCGTAAAATTCAATCTATCATAAAAATTAGATTAGCTATCGAAATAACAATTCCAGGCAGGATTTACTTCTTAATTTGGAGGATAGGATTTCGTGAAAACATGTGTTGCATACAGCATATGTATTTTTATATTGAAGCAAAGATATTAATCAATGAAATAAAAACTATACATTGCCAATTGAACGAGATACAATTATATATTACATTACACATTTCTGCATACAAATATGCATGTTTACAGATGAAGGAAATAAAATATATCTCTTAACTACAGTTCTGCTCTCTTCTTTGAGATATCCTGTATTTCCTGCAAGCCTCAGGGCAGTGGCGTTCCAGATATCGCCTCTGCGAGAATGCCTTGAAACATTCGCCGCAACGCCACTGCCACTGATGGTGGTTCCGTGTCCTTTGATGCGCACGCAAATTCGATCTGGAAAATAGGATACATTCTCAACAATATAAGCAATTCAAACAATATAAAAAATGCAATAATCTACGAATCGCATAAAATATTTAAAGAAGGGAATTGGAAGGCTCGGTTGTATTTTATACAACTCTTTTTCAGGGAAGTGTATAAATATTTTATCCTGCCTAAAAATTCATAATCTACTTCTAATATCTCGAAATTAAACATTAAATTGAAAATAGTAAGAAGATATATACCGATCAGCGAATGATTTATGGCAGACCGGACATTCGAACGGTCGTTCGCCGGTATGAAGACGTAAATGTCCCTTCAGCACCCAGGGACGATCGAAACTCTTACGGCAATAAGGACAATAATGCATAGTCTTATTCCGTTTCCAATTCTGCCCATTATCCGTCCCAGTTTTAATATTCCCATCTATAAATTGATCCTGCGTGTCGGTCTGTTTCTTGGTCGGATTAGGGAGATAAAGAGAAGTCGTTTGATTCTCGTCGAACGTTCTGCTTAGATTCACAGCTACTTTAATCTCGTCGTTCTCCATATTGACATAATCTACTTTCTTTGGTAAGGATATCTGTATCTTTTCTATCGGTTGATCTGCGTTAGCAGAGTCCATCGTGATTGTTTGATTAGCAGGAGCAGGGACGCTGCTGCCGGATGCATTTTCGATATCACAGAAATTCATGTACAATTCTCCGTTACCCAATTCATTCTTCCATAACATGTTGTTCTCTTTGTTAAATGCATATCGTGTTACAATTGGAAGCTTCGACGAGGTCCAGATGTTATTGCATTTAGTTGAACTGTTGTTGGTTTGGTGCTTCTTCTTCGTGTCCAGTGAGGAAGAGGGAGGCATCCATGGCAGTTCAGTCTCTGTTAATAAAGTGAGAAATCATTTTCTCCTTTCTTGAATGATAGATTATGTATTTATCAACGAACATATGACTACAAACTGGGTTGCAATTGAAAAATAAATATATTTAATTTAATTGAACAGCAATTGGCAGTTATGCATTTATAAGAGAATATATAAGATTTAATAGGCAATAGAATTTATTAGAAAATTAGATATATAAAAAGACATAAAAAATTAGGAACAGTAAAATGCATATTATAATACTTAAAGGACTTAATCTAATTTTTTAAAATTGATACAAATTTTATTTTAAAAATGAAACAATCCATCGATTAAGAATTAAAATAATTGGAAGAAAGTCGAATTGATTGAATTTTAATTCTTGATATTAATTATTATTCTATATAACTTATTAATTAAGGAATTCGAATTAGAGAAATTGAATTTAATGATCTGATTCTGACTGTAAGTGAACGTAAGATTCAAGGAGAAAATGCGATCCAATAATGGTGGATGGAGCTGTGCATTACTTATTACGTAATACTTTGTTCCCCATATAACCATTTCACTACCGTCCGTGGCCATTATTCACTGTGCAAAGCGAAAGACGAATGTATCTTACCTTCTGAAGAGTCGTCAGTCTTTCTGTACCTCGCCATCGATTTAATTAAGCAGCGGGGCATGTTTCAGCAGGCGTGAACTAGCTACTACTTAGGAAAAATATGAAATAATTGTAACAGTGCCGCACGTTGTAACAGGAACGAGCAAACCACTGTCATACGTTAGATGGGCATTTGTTATTTCCTCGTCCTCGCAGTACTGTAATATTCAGATAATCACCCATAGCTAAAAAATGTTGAACAAATATAGTAATTCAAAACTACAATTAGTAATATTGGAATCGTTGCGCTTAATATGTTATTTGGAAATATTATTTTTATTGTTAAACGTAGAGCCATCGTGGCTTCTTAGATCAATTTCATTTGTAAGTAGCAACAATAATATTTATTGAAATATAATTATGTAGGTATATTAAATTTAAGTGTGTATTAAAATATACATATGTAATAAATGTATATTAAAATGTAATATGTAATGAAATGCCTGGAAAATAAATTATTTACGAGAACGTCTGAAGTTCTTTAATTCTTGTAGAAATAAAATAAATGAATATGGAATAAAGAATGTATATTAATAAATAAAATTAAAATTGTCTCAGTGGAACTTCTTCCTACCTCCGCTTCATAGTCCTTCAAATATTTATTTATTCTTCAGTTTCACGAAGGTCGAACGAATTTGAATTTCAGCTTCGGTGTGCGCGTAAGTATTACTTCTAACGCTACTTGATGGCAGAATTATACGTAAGTTTGTGTACATTTTTTATTCGTACTTTAATAGGCAACCTTATGTATTATATCAAAGTGAATTACGAAAGTGATACTTTATAGTTTCTTGAAACAAAATTGAAT
>NW_017147567.1:666837-672817 GCF_001652005.2 Ceratina calcarata | reverse complement strand
CAAGTATTTTTCTCTCAAGTTGTGTATAACAAATAAAAATAAATATATATGGAATAAGACGTCTTTATAATATATATGATATAAAATTAGGTGCCTTTATGATATAATAAAATTCTATTTTTATCAATTAAAATTCACGTTAATTGTAATTTCATACCATTTTACCATTATGATTATTTTATTATTGAAATTTACTTGAAATCAGAAATTATGTCTTTATAATATAATTCTGGTTACATCGACTGAAATTCGTATTAATCTGTTATGATATAAAGGTATTCTGTAACGTGTGTATGTTTAAGTAAACGATCTTCGTTCTCGAAGGACTCGATTTTCGCTCTGGAAGGACTTTTAGTATGTAAGTAACAGTCGTAGTGGTAACAGCGATTTGAGAACTTCATATAATTAACTGAGGAAGACTATTAAGAAATACTTCATATGAGAGACAAAGAGAGAGAAACAAGACTAATAGAAAGTAATAAGAATACTTAAGACTAATAATTTAAATTCTCAAGTAGAAATCAGTATCGATTAATTAAAATTATTACAGAATTATGAACCGCAATTTGTTTCTATTCTTCATCCTCAACGTCTTCTGTTCGCAAATCGAGACCACAGGTAAATTTCAATAATTTCACGTTCGTGTAACTTTGTTAAACGAAGAAAACCTTCACGTAATTTACACATTTCGTATTACTAATAACAAATTTTAGTTATACGCTGCGACCCACTGGACTTCTTATGCGAGAATCAAAAATGTATTTCGCGTAGTCATTTGTGCGACGGGGACGATGATTGCGGCGATCATTCAGACGAGGCGAACTGCAAAGACTTTAAAGTAATGCTAAGAATTCATCACTAAATATTATTAGAGTTTTAGAGAATTACTAAAAATCGTAGTGATAAATTTTAATAAATTAGCCAAGGTTTGCAGCNAGCAAACTGTGAACACAATTGTAGAAGAACGCCCGAGGGTGCCCAATGTTCTTGTAGATCCGGATACAAATTAAACAATCAAACTTGCAATGGTAATAATTAAAAACAATTAAGTATACTCGTCTTCCGAGTTAAATCGAGAAGATGCAATATCAGAATTATTTCTATTATCCACAGATGTGAACGAGTGCGAAATTTATGGAATTTGCGATCAGCAATGCTTAAATAGTGCAGGGTCTTATACTTGTCTGTGTCAGCCTGGTTACACACCGAGCGACGATAGAAGAACTTGCAAAGCTGAAGGTATTTGAATTTCTTTGACTCTGAAGAACGAATAAATTTAATCAGACATAATCGTCCTCAGAATAATTTATCATAGACACGATCAGACAATTCTCGTTTTCTCTTCAGGTGGCGAGGCCTGGATGGTGTTTTCGACTAAATCAGAAATTCGTGGCTACTACCTCGACTCCCAGGTGGATTACTCGCTGATGCGAAATTTGCAACACGCCGTGGCTGTTTCACAGGATGCGAATTATGTATACTGGTCTGACATAGAAGACGGCGACGAAGCAATAATCAGAAGTTTGGACGATGGCTCGCAACGCGAAGTTATTGTCACAACCGGTATTACTTACAATAAAATATATACAATTTTACCATATAATTTTATTACATAATTTTACTATACAATTGTACTGTACAATTTAATATACCATAAACATGTAAGTGGTAATATAAGTGCAATGAAATTACGCAAGAACAAGACCCGACAAACAGACGTCTTTATGTATAGTTCTTAAAATGTTAAGGTTTAAGCAGCCCGGACGACATAGCAGTGGACTGGGTAACTGGGAACATCTACTTCACAGACAGTGGTTACATGCACATTGGTGTTTGCAACGGGAACGGTTTTTACTGCACCATCGTTATCAAAGAACGAAACGATAAACCGAGAGCGCTCGCCCTGTTACCGTCTAGCGGGTGAGTTCTTCAATGATTCTTAAAAAAAAAGTAGAGGAAGTTCCTAATTGCAAGTCTCAGAATTTAAATAAAAATTAGGCTTAGGATTTTTATGCGAAATCGAAACTTTTAAAAAATAAATAAAGAATCTAATCGATTTATACAGATTTATAATTGTTAGAATTTGACAATATAGGATTTATATTAATTTATGTAATTTTTATATACAAATTTTTTGTACTTCCATATAAATTCACAGCCTAATAATAATTGAATATTCAATAATTAAATATTCAAAATAATTAATTTATTCTATAGCATAATGTATTGGAGCGAATGGGGCACAAATTCGTGCATTTTAATGGCTAGTATGGACGGCAAGAACAGCACCGTGCTAATTGGTCAAGATTTAGAATGGGCAAACAGCTTGTCAATTGATTATACGAACAATAGATTATACTGGATAGACAGTAAACTGAAGGTGATCGAATCGATACGACTGGATGGCACAGACCGCAGGGTACATTCAAAATTAAATATAATACATTCAAGCTTAAATAAACTTGCCTAATGAATGATTCGATGAATGACGATGGAATTAATTATATTTAATAATATTGAATTATTTACATTTAAATTTAAATTTGTTTATGTAGATTGTATTAAAGGAAGTAGCAAAGAAACCATTTTCGTTGGCGGTGTTCGAAGATAGACTGTACTGGAGCGATTGGATATCGAATACCATACAATCGTGTGATAAATTCACCGGGGAGGATTGGAAGGTTTTAGTAAACGCGAATAGCACCATTTACGGTATACACATATATCACTCCGTTTTGAAACCCAAGGTAACTCTCATCATTTTATACTCGAATTTATATGTTATAAAAATAAAATATCAATTATTTAACAGATACCAAATCCGTGCAACTCGAGCCCCTGCAAGGAACTCTGTCTCTTAAACTCTGAGAGTAACTACACCTGTGCCTGCACCATTGATAAAGAATTGAATTCTGATAAACACAGCTGTCGTGGTAAATTATTATTTGAATTATTTAAATAAGAGAAAATGTCTTTTTATATTGCTACCATAAATATCTTATTTTGCATAAAAATCTGCAGTCTGTTATTTGAATTGTTCATAGAATGTAAGAAATTATTAGACTGCAGATTTTGTGCATTTATAAGAAAACTGAAAATCTGCAGTCTAATTATTGCTGATAATCGATTTAAAAATTAATAAATTCCAGCAATCAAGAAGAAGGCGCACTTGGTAATAGTAGCAGGGAACACGTTTATAGATTACTATCACGAATTGTTGGGAAAACCAAAAATGGTAGCGAACGTTACGTTGAAATTGAAGCACGTCACTGCGGTTGCCTATGACGCTTTCACCGGTATGAAATTTGTTATGCAATATTAAATTGAATTAAAGATTTAATCGTTTATCTGCAAGGTGGAAATTATTAGTATTGAAATACCTGGCAGGAACTTCAAGAAAATTAACATATGTTCTATTGTGAATGTTTATTAATTTTCGTTTATACTAAATAAAAAATCTGTATAGGTGGTTTATTTGCGAGTGACCAATTGTCAGACGACGTTTTCTACTTCAACACGTTCACCAACGAATTGAAAAGCATCTCATCCATCGAGAACGAACTGCTGGGTGGAATGGATTTCGATTACATTGGGAATAATCTATATATGTCAGACGTGAAGCATAAAACGATTGAAGTCCACAGTTTGAATACCAAAGAGAAAACTGTATTCTATTTCCAAGAGGAACCTCATGGCATAGCGTTGATACCGGAAGAAGGGTAATTAACTTCAGAGAAAACAACAATTCTTACTACTGACTTTTTTTTATATCAATGCATTTCTTCGTTCAATTGCCATTCGTCGTTCATTCAAAACCAGTCATTGATAGTTGCATCGTTAAGTAATATTTATCCATTTTTAAATAAAATCATATTGCATATATTATTTTGTATAAAATAACAGAGCAATGGCAGTCGTATTTCGCATGGACGAGAAATATCGCATAGACATAATGAACATGAATGGCCTGGGGCCGAGGGTGACTATCGAAGGGGAAGGTAAACCATTGGAGGGACCAAAGGTGTCTTTGTGCTATGATAGAGATTTGAAGCAATTGTTTTGGAGTGATCAAGGCACCGGACGTATTGGTACCACGACAATACCAGGTTTGACACGGCAAAAATTCTTATTCAATTTTCATATATTCGCAGAAAATCCTCAACGATCAATACATAAGTTTCTTGCACGATTCGTTCCATTAATCTTGAGGATTGCATGTTTTGTTTCAGATTTTAAAACGTATATCTTTCGTACCGGATTATCAGAGCCTGTGAGTCTTGCAGTCCTCAACGATCACGTCTTTTGGACCCAATATAAATCGAATCAATTGTATTGGACCAGGAAAAGCAACACCGAACAAAATCTGAAGCGTATTACCTTATGTGAGTTAACGTAAATAAATTATAAAACTTTGCTTGAACGATTAGAAACAGTGATTTTTACTTATTTAAATAATTTCTTTCAAGAAAATGATAAAATTATAAGGAGAAGATTTAAACATATTAAGTTAAACATATTAATCGTAGCTCAGATTGTACTTATTAATTAAAATAAAACCAAGTATCTTTATTATTCAGCAATAACTAAGGACGTAGATAATATGCAACTGATTGGTCTGCATGGAGCGTATGTAAAAGAACATGATTGTCGGAAGAACAACGGAAACTGTTCCCATGTATGCCTACTATCCGGCACTGGTTCGCACGTAAGTCTCGTAAGGCTGGGCTTAATTCTACATTCGCACGAGTTTCTGTTAATTTATTCGTACACGCATTCATTGCATGCATTTACAGATTTGTGCGTGTCCGCCTGACATGATGCTGGGCGCAGATAATCGAACGTGCAGCCCTCAGACCGCGTGCAACCCTGGCGAAGTCAAATGCGGGGAACACGACTTGTGCATAAAACTTGGCCAAAGGTACAGCAGTCTATACTTAAGTGTTTTATTTTATTCAGAATTACTTACATGAATTTGTAAGTGAAATAGGAAAGTCAATCAGACTAGCCGGGAAAGTTTATGGGCTTCGCGTTTAGGGAGCTTTAATAGAATTTCGAACAGTCAGATTTTAATGAGAGGGGTTGAACTTTAGGTGCGATGGGGTACGAGACTGTCCAAACGGAGAAGACGAGTCAAGCTCTTGTGATTTCTCTTGGTCCAACAACAAATGCGATCAGGAAGATCAGTTTCGATGCAAGAACGGCGAATGCATAAGCAAGACGAAACGTTGCAATTCCCAGCGAGACTGCACGGACGGTACAGACGAAGAGGGCTGCGTTAAAAAGGAATGCGATTCCAGTAAATCAAACCATTTATTATCAAATATTATCTACAACATCCTAATTATTTATAACAACAAAACTGTTTAATCGTTTAGTAAATTATAGCAATTATTTATATTAGCGAATTATGTTGTGTATATAAAATGAACGTCCAATTATGAGTAGCTATTGAATAGCTCGTCTATATATTATCTGAATCAATAAATTAACATTTCAAAACGATCGTGTTGTTGTTTGCTTGAGACAATCGTGGAGAGATTTGCCATTGGGAAACGATGCCCGATGTATTGAACTCACCCTGGTTCACAGGCTCGACCTGTATTGCACTCTGCACTTGCATCGAGTAAGCGATCGTTCACAATGGTTCTAATATCTTTCAGATGAGTTTCAATGTCAGGAGGGTGCCTGCATATCTGAGTACCTCGTCTGCAACGGGCATTACGACTGCCCTGATCTCTCCGACGAAATCAATTGCAATCAACACAGTTGTAATTCGACCAGTTTTACTTGCGAGTCTGGGACGTGTATTCCGATTACTTGGAAGTGTGACGGCGAGGTGAGTCCAATGTTTTTTTTTTATACATATTTTAAATAATATAAAAATCTGTCGGTGGGAAAATACTTTTTCCTTGGTTTTATTCGTAGATATGAAATTTGTATTAATTTATTTAATTATTTTTTAAAAAAAGTCTGCAAAATT
>NW_017147567.1:659000-666418 GCF_001652005.2 Ceratina calcarata | reverse complement strand
TTATGAGTAGCTATTGAATAGCTCGTCTATATATTATCTGAATCAATAAATTAACATTTCAAAACGATCGTGTTGTTGTTTGCTTGAGACAATCGTGGAGAGATTTGCCATTGGGAAACGATGCCCGATGTATTGAACTCACCCTGGTTCACAGGCTCGACCTGTATTGCACTCTGCACTTGCATCGAGTAAGCGATCGTTCACAATGGTTCTAATATCTTTCAGATGAGTTTCAATGTCAGGAGGGTGCCTGCATATCTGAGTACCTCGTCTGCAACGGGCATTACGACTGCCCTGATCTCTCCGACGAAATCAATTGCAATCAACACAGTTGTAATTCGACCAGTTTTACTTGCGAGTCTGGGACGTGTATTCCGATTACTTGGAAGTGTGACGGCGAGGTGAGTCCAATGTTTTTTTTTTATACATATTTTAAATAATATAAAAATCTGTCGGTGGGAAAATACTTTTTCCTTGGTTTTATTCGTAGATATGAAATTTGTATTAATTTATTTAATTATTTTTTAAAAAAAGTCTGCAAAATTAATCTCGTATGTCGATGAAGGTGGACTGCCCAGACGGTTCTGATGAAAGCTCTTCATGTGAAAATTACAATTGCCCGACAGAAATGTTCACATGCTCTAATCATCGATGCATTGATTCAATATTGAACTGCAATGGGGTCGACAACTGTGGTGACAACAGCGACGAACGATATTGCGAGGAGAAGATTGATAATAATTATGCAAATTGCACAGATGGCAAATATAGATGCTTGAATACCAACACGTGTATTCCCAATCATTATAGGTCAGAAATTGATTAAATTTAATTATTTCTTCACTATAGTGACAGACTATAAATAACATTTTAAAAGACCGAGTAAATTTTGAACAGAATATCCTTTAAACAATATAAAATAGGGACAGAAAAGATAAAAAATTAAGCCGAACGTACCTCGAAAGGTCAAATTTCTTTTCTTATTCCTCCCTTATGCTTTTCTGTTTTATTCATCCTATTCGATTGTTGTTTTATATGAATTGCACTGATTTTACAGATGTAACGGTGTTCAGAACTGCCCTAAGAACGACGACGAGAACAATTGCAGCCACTGCCTGGCGCAGGAATTTACATGCGACAATCAGAAGTGTATTGATAAGAGCTGGGTGTGCGATATGAAAAACGACTGTAACGATGGGTCTGATGAAAGAGATTGCGATGGGTCTAGTCCGAGGGCGAGGGTCGTTAACAAGAATCCTACTTGCAAAAAGTTTAAATGTTCTAATGGGGCCTGTCTTCCGTTTGAAAGAGTCTGCGATGGGAAGATCGATTGTCTGGATCGTAGCGACGAATCGGGGGAGTGTTGTAAGTATTTGAAGAGAAGGAGAATGTTTCGACGAATCCTGTTCACAATCAGATTTGTCTATATTTATTCTACTTGTGTTACCTATTATAACTCGCAAAGTACATATAATTTCTAACTATATTAGCACAAATGTGAAACTGGGAAATTCGTTTTCTCTCAAATTGCATTTGTTGTACTGCACGAATTTTTAAACGCCTATTGCAGCGATCTCGTGTATCAAGAACAACCCTTGCGCGAACATATGCCACAAAACCCCTATTGGCCCCGTTTGCGGTTGCAGAAGTGGATACAAATTGAGCAGCGATTTGATATCGTGCGAAGACATCGACGAATGTGAGAACGACGTCTGTTCACAAATCTGTGAGAACACTAATGGATCTTTCGTTTGTTCGTGCCACAAAGGGTACATCATTCGAAACGACAGGATCTCGTGCAAAGCAGATGGTAACACGATTTTTCAAGACAAAAATAATTGTTTTATTTAACAAATACGTTATTGCTGTATTTATTATATTATAAATATTCTTATAGGGCCACAAATGGAGTTAATCACAGTGGCTGGTAATCATATCAGAAAATTATCAGCGAACTTAAATTCGATTGAAGTTATCTTCGAGGAAGTAAATGCGGAGATGAATGGTATCGATGTGAATGCGAAAGAAGGGACAGTCTATTGGAGCAATGGTAAAGTACATTAATCAATTAATTAATTTATTAATTTTTTTTAGTACATTTTATATTGAACATTGTGTACAGACGTGTTGGGTGTGATAAGTAAAATAAATATAAAGACTAAGGAACGAAAGAGTGTCACCGGCCTTGGGAGACCAGATGCTCTCGCCCTGGATTGGACTACCAACAACGTGTACTTCAACGATAACGACTTATTCAGTGTCATTAAGGTAGGTCCATTATGAATTATGTAGATTCATTATAAATTGTGACATTCTTTATGACTTCCTTAAACTGTTGTAACACCGAGAGAAAAAAAATCGTAGACACTCCATTTTGATTTTAAATTAAAGCCGAAGGATCAAACTTTCATTTGCCATATACTTCATCACTGAAAAATAATTATTTAAATTCCTGCATGTTGTCAAACGTTGCTAACTCTGGTATTTTAATGATGCCCATTGAATACTATCCACTGGTAGATTTATACTCTTTTATTTCATTCATTATTAAAAAGAAATTCATTACAGGTGTGCAATTTAGAAGAACAGACATGTGCTAAAGTAGTGTCGATTGAATCAAAGAGCAGGGCAATCTCTGTCGCTGTCGAACCCAGAGGAGGGTATATATTAATTCCATGATTCTATAAATTATTTAAACTTCTATGATTCTTTACTTAAAGAGTGAAACTGGGTCATAGGTGGTTGTTTTGGGGTCAAATCTCTTGGATAATGAACGGTGATCCCACGTCAGAAATATATCGATCCACTACAACCGGTGCTAATATATCAAGAATCGTTCATCAAGACCTTGGCGTCGTCTTCGCGTTGACTATTGACTACACGAGATCCAGACTATACTGGTCAGATAGCTCTTTAAAGAAGATAGAATACTCGAATTTAGACGGTTCCAATCGTGGTTTATTTTTAAACACAGGTGTAAGTTATTGAATCTGTAGATTTTATAAAAAACGGAACGTCCCTGTAGAAACGTATTTTCTACTGATAGTTTCCATTTTCCACAGACTCGTCAACCTCTGAGTATTAGCATATACGAAGATTCTATTTACTGGTTGGCAGGTACAACTGGTACCATCGAGAAATGTAATTTGTATGGCCAAAGATCGTGCAAAACGATTTCCCTTGGTAATTCGAATATTGGCAAATATTTTACCATTCTGCATACTATCAGACAGCCTGAAGGCAAGTTGACGTGAAACCACAGAATTTTATAATAATATTATGTTGCAAACTTGCAATGTGCAAACTTACAATATAACAATAATTTGTAATTGAAAATATTTCACTTATTTAACAGTAAACAACGTTTGTGAGAATCACAAGTGCAGTTACATGTGCGTTACTGGAGTGAATGGTCCCACTTGTATTTGTCACGATGGGTACCCGAAAAGTCCTGAAGATATTTGCACGAGGGAGGCAAACGGGAATATTAAATTCGAATCGCAAATAGTTGGTTCTAAGGACGCGGGTATTCGGCGTTCGAGCGGAACGTTGGTGGGTGTAACGATCACCGTTGTGGCGTTCATAGTAATTGTTGTGGCCTATGTGTATTATCAGAAGATTAAACCAATTTTCTCGAAGACCAACAATATCTGGTAATTCGACAAATAAATTATGATGTTCATGGGTTTTTATAAACAGGGTGGCAAACTGCATTATCATTTAATTCATTTGAAAACGAATTGACAATGAATTGATTCATCCAATTCTGCAAGCATTCTGTATCTGCATTTGTATATTTAATTCTTATATTCGCAGTATACAGTTCCAAAATCCTTCGTACGAACGACAGTGCGAGGCCTTCGATTGCGTTTCCAGTTTACCACCTGGAGAACACGAATACGTCAACCCGATAACAGATATACAAAAGGTAAGGAACTTATCGCAAAAATTTCAAATTTAAATTTATCGAATCAACTTATATTTTCTTAATTTAGGATCAGTACCAGAACGATATAAATCAGAAAACTGGAAAGCAAATAATCAAGCTGCTCAATTTCGATGACGAACCGGGGAGAAACAATTTGAAACATGATCTGATATAGAAATGAAGGAACAAATGAGTTCAAAATGTATATAGTAATTTATATAATTTATAAGTGTACAGAAACATTTATACTCCACCTAAACTGTGATTTGTCACAGAAAATCTTTATACGAATTTTTTATTAATTAATTAAATAAAATATATAGAATGATCGATCTTACGTGTGTAGTCATATTTTATTTCTTTCTCTTTTGTGTAAGACTTGCGTTTAATGGTGTTGACAGATAAGGAGATACAGGAATGAGATGAGANGTGCAAATTTACAATATAACAATAATTTGTAATTGAAAATATTTCACTTATTTAACAGTAAACAACGTTTGTGAGAATCACAAGTGCAGTTACATGTGCGTTACTGGAGTGAATGGTCCCACTTGTATTTGTCACGATGGGTACCCGAAAAGTCCTGAAGATATTTGCACGAGGGAGGCAAACGGGAATATTAAATTCGAATCGCAAATAGTTGGTTCTAAGGACGCGGGTATTCGGCGTTCGAGCGGAACGTTGGTGGGTGTAACGATCACCGTTGTGGCGTTCATAGTAATTGTTGTGGCCTATGTGTATTATCAGAAGATTAAACCAATTTTCTCGAAGACCAACAATATCTGGTAATTCGACAAATAAATTATGATGTTCATGGGTTTTTATAAACAGGGTGGCAAACTGCATTATCATTTAATTCATTTGAAAACGAATTGACAATGAATTGATTCATCCAATTCTGCAAGCATTCTGTATCTGCATTTGTATATTTAATTCTTATATTCGCAGTATACAGTTCCAAAATCCTTCGTACGAACGACAGTGCGAGGCCTTCGATTGCGTTTCCAGTTTACCACCTGGAGAACACGAATACGTCAACCCGATAACAGATATACAAAAGGTAAGGAACTTATCGCAAAAATTTCAAATTTAAATTTATCGAATCAACTTATATTTTCTTAATTTAGGATCAGTACCAGAACGATATAAATCAGAAAACTGGAAAGCAAATAATCAAGCTGCTCAATTTCGATGACGAACCGGGGAGAAACAATTTGAAACATGATCTGATATAGAAATGAAGGAACAAATGAGTTCAAAATGTATATAGTAATTTATATAATTTATAAGTGTACAGAAACATTTATACTCCACCTAAACTGTGATTTGTCACAGAAAATCTTTATACGAATTTTTTATTAATTAATTAAATAAAATATATAGAATGATCGATCTTACGTGTGTAGTCATATTTTATTTCTTTCTCTTTTGTGTAAGACTTGCGTTTAATGGTGTTGACAGATAAGGAGATACAGGAATGAGATGAGAGGGGGAAGCAATATAAATAGAGTGAGACTTGAAGCACTGTTGTATAGCGTATGGCGTATACGGATTATTACGGATAGAGTCAGTCTGACCAGGTCTGACATCATATTGTCCTTTTCTACTTGCCCCTAGCCTACATCAGTACCCCATTACTAGTCTTCGGCAGCGATGCAATAAGGAAGTTGGATATTTTCAGGCTTAGTCAAAGAAAATGAAATAAAGGCTAGAATCTGACTAAGAATTTATTTATTCATCAAGGTACAATCGTATTTCTTCGTTTATTTGCATTATTTAATAAATTAAACGAGTGAAAAGTGTTCTCGGAAAGCGCGTGCAGTTCGATGATCCTATTTTTTGTGGGCGCCTGGTTTTTTAGGTGCGAATTCTAATCCTCTTATGTAGTTTTTCTTAATTTGATATTTTTCTGAAAAGTCGATGGTTGCTTATAGGTAGCGAAAGGAATTTTCGTTGCAAACTTGATAATCAGACTGCGGATTTTACGCATTTATTAAATAATTGTGCTGCGAATGCAAACGTTGCATGAAGTATAAACGACGGCGTGAAAATGTACAAAATATAAGAGGCGACTTCATATTGCGATACCTAAATGATCAAGAAAATTGCAATCTGAAACTGACTGTCTTGTCTTCTGTTTTCGGTAAAAATCCACAGTCTACTAATAATTTCTGCTTGCTACTCACCTGTGAGTAATTTATACACGTATAAAATCTGATTCCCTTGTACGAGAACGCTAGGAGTTTTCTTCCCCGGTTCGTCCGTAATCGTCGCGCTCGCACCGATGCTCTGGCATTCTTTACTGAATTCCTTCGAGTTTATTCCGAACATTTCTAAATTATTTACAAGCGTCACCTGCAAAGAATCAGCTAAATAAGAGTTACATTGATACATTTACAATTAGAGACTCCCATTAATATTCGGACATACTTCAAATTCTCTACTCCGTATTCGCTACTCGCTACTCGTTACTCCTTTCTCTTCTAACATTCCACAGGAAGTTAAGTTCCTTCATCCGATATTAACCCTTCGCACTCGATTTATATATAATAAATCTCTATTTTCACCTCCAGCATGACATACGACTGCACAGGGTCAAAACAGTTATTTCATTTCGAAATATCTCCGAATATTAATAGTCTAATTTCTATTTCGTTCATCCAATTTAGGAAATCGATTTTTATACCTTCTTGCCACTGGCTCGCACAGTAACCCTCATATCGATAGGTTCTAATTTTCCCGTATGTAACAATTTATTCCCAGCCAATGTAATTTCATGCATGTGCGTCATGCGTCCAATAAATTTATTTATCCCGTCCTCCATCGTGATAGTTTCCTGGTTGACTTTCGTCTTCATAATACCCGCGAGTTGTGGGTTCAATTTAAGTATTCTATAAAAAAAATAGATGATCACTAATCACACATGAGAAAGTATACAAAAGATTCAGTTAACAGCAACTCACTTTCCATCTTGAAGATTCTCTCGTTTCACGTATTCAGTGAAACATTTTCTGATCTCAGCTCTTTTCATAACGTCCCCTTTTCTGCAATCATCGTATGGGAGTAAAATGGACATAATTCGTATCATATAATATAGCATAATGGTATATGACGTGACAGTTGTCGACTTCTGCTCTGTACAGAAAATCATACCCTTTGCAATTAACTTATCCCGGCGACATAACAGATTCCCCTCTGCGCGGCAGGGAATACTTACTCGTATCCGAATTTCAACAACACCGGTACAACGTCCGCAGTCACTTTGTAACATTCCGAAACGACTGCTGCGTTCGAAGTTTGTGGCTCTTTGGGCAACGAAGGTTCCTCCGTTATAGTCAACCCTTTCAAAAGGGGATGGTCAAACTGCAAGCATGACGTTTTAATAATGAAGTTAATAGAATTATACTTAATACTAGCGGAATTTATTTAAAAAAAAATTACCTTGATGGATAATATACTTTCGACGCCTTTAGTAATCGAAGTGTTGATG
>NW_017147567.1:652794-658108 GCF_001652005.2 Ceratina calcarata | reverse complement strand
TTCGCTTTCATTTCTGCTAAGAACACGGACAATTTTTTATACCGAGTTCTTTTTATATCTATATTTTTATCAGGTGGACAGGCGGCTATTAAATGGTTTTTAAAGAAGTTCGATGTCAATATCGGTAAATCGGTAGACTTGATCGAGGTTTTACAAGCTTTCAAGAAGCAATACTCTAATAGATCGCTCATTTCTTGTACCGGGTCAGATTTTACTTCTTCAACGGGATTTTCTATATCTTCAATTTTGTTCTCGTCCTCGCAAGGGGATTCTGTTTCTGATAATCGATCGTTATTCATTTCTAAATCGTTCATTGTTTCGACAAGCGTTTCTTCTTTACTATCGTTCCGTTGCTCTGGCTCATTCGTATTTTCGTATTTATCACGGTTACTACTGTCGTTTGGTAATCCTAAGTTTGGTCTTAATGGCGGCTTCCCCAGTTGGCACAGTGTGTCACCTGTTATGTGTATGATTTCTACACACTTCCCATAACCTCCGGACATGTACATGTCTTCACTGGAGAGTGCTGTGACTCCGACAGCAACTGCTGCCTGTAGAAACAAGGGATATATTTAAATTATTATTCTGTATCGAAGTACAGTGGAATGATGAAAAATCTTGATTTTCAAACTTCTCTGTGAGTCTATGAACAGAGATTCCACTGTATATTAAGAACAGATGAAGCGTGGCATGCCTTGTTATCATCTGTGTTCACCAACACTGGGGTACCCTTTTGCAGTTTCCCAAAAGAGTACAATGTCCTTGGTTCTTTAACGATGACCCCAGGTAACATCAAGTCTGCACCACCCGCCAGCTTCGACACAACCGCAGAATGGGTTGTGAATGATGTTAATAAATTTGGATGCTGCCACAAGGTGTATATAGTAGGTAACAGTATGTGGTGCAAAGATTCAATTTGAAAGAACATTGGCGTCTTCGCCACGCAATACACTTTGCCAACGTGACCATTGTGGGTTACGATTTTCAACATACTTATCGCCTCCTTTTTCGGAATCAACAATTGCACCTCTTCATCCGTTAACATACGATACGCAGCCAAAATTTCTTCGCATAACTTTTTCCTAGACCATATAAAAAACGAAACAATAATAATTTAATCGATGCAATTGCACTTAAATTGAGACGAAATTTACCTTTCCGTTCCCTTTAACTGAGTGTTCGACTTAACTTTGAACGCTTTGATAAACATTTTGTTTAAATATTAAATTGACACATAAAAGAAATGTGTTCAACACGAGTTCTATGGAATCTAAACAATCGGCTGTGCCCGAACCATCTCAGACTCTCAGAGCGCAGCGCACTTGAGCGCTTGAGCGCAGCCACAGCCGACCCGACAACAGCCGAATCTAACGCTAGCAATGATTAGAAATATGGCAACACTGCTTATTGTTGGAATTGAGATTCGCGGGGTTTTAGGAGTAGTAGGGGTAGGGAGTTGCCATGTGAGTGGACTGCTGTGGAGAGCATGAGATGCCATCAGCAAGGCAGAAAAGAAAAATAGTGGTGGGAGATCGAAGTGATCGGCAGAAAATCCCCCCTAAGGTCATCTTTATAGGAACGTTGGATACAAATTAATCAATTGCTGGTCATATTACACGACTATATACAGTGTTTTTTTAATTAAATGTCTATATTTCGACGTATATCATCCCAACGATAGATTTTTGGTTGCGAGTTGCGAGGCTTTCGAAAACGCATAATGACGTCACGTAACAGGATATCATGTGATGGCATTGTCGTGCGTGAGTTTATCTTTATCAGAAGTAGGCGCTAAAAGAGGCCCCTATGACGCGGAATCAAATTGAAACCAGTTTTCAAAGGGTTTTGATTATTATTTAACAGTTTACCTCGACGTTGAAGTACTGCTCGTGATACAATAAATATTGACTGGTACAAACTATTTTCTTGATAAATAATAGAAATTTGTTTAGTAAGGTACGTGGTAGTATACTAACGTCAAGTTTCAGTTTGCATTAGTGTTTTGTATTGTGATTAATAGATTACTTAATTAAGAAATAAATAGTAGAGAAAAAGAAAAAAACAGTATTTCTTGAATCCCATGCCTGCCTTCCTATTCGAGGCCTAATGGGACCCTTTTATTCCAGAAAATAAGTACGTCACTAATATACGCACTTTCGTATTGCGCATGCGTGCATAGGTGAAAATCCCATGACCCATGACTGTCCATTATTACTGGGTTCCCCACCCATTCCATCTCATTGCTTCGTGCTGCTTTGTGCAGATCTCACTGTATTAGTTTGTACGCTTGCCTGTGTTTCTAAGTTCGACGAACGCCTTTGTTTGATTTACGTTGAAAGTGTCTTTTATCTTGTAAATTATTTCAGCGTATGTAAGTATTAATTCATTATTAAATAAATAATCAGGGAAATGTGTGTATATTGTTTGATTTTAAAGACGTACTGTAGATGTTCTGATGCAACCATCTTTCCGAACAAAGAGTCGATCAATAAGTTTCATTCCCCGTTGCTCCACACGTTTCCATTACAAACAGAAATTTAATATTGAAAATTTAATAGGTAAATAGGTGATTTAAATGTGAAGAGTACTGTTTAGAATCTATCGTGGAATATAGGTCACGGAATTTCCGAAGCTAACCGTTAAGACGACGCCATTTTATTATAACGTAACATCGAATTCATGACACGTCATCTCTACGAAATATTTTAAGGAAAAGACAATTCCTATTAATATTTCGCTAAAATAAAGAGTATTAATAGACTACTCCACAAATAATATAGATCAGAATTACCAGATAGAAGATAGAACTTTCATTTCGTGGTCTCCTACATTCTTCCGCGAACATATTTTCAATCTGCAATATAATTAGTGCGTCTCACGCAGAAATTACAGTAAGAAAATTTCTTACAGTTAACAGGTATACAACCATGCAGATCTTTGTCAAGACTCTCACAGGGAAAACCATCACCCTGGAAGTCGAAGCTTCAGACACGATCGAAAACGTGAAAGCCAAAATCCAGGATAAGGAAGGAATTCCTCCTGATCAGCAGCGTTTGATCTTCGCTGGCAAGCAACTAGAGGATGGACGTACTCTCTCTGATTACAACATCCAAAAGGAGTCCACGCTTCATCTGGTCCTGAGACTTCGTGGAGGAATGCAGATTTTCGTAAAGACTCTCACAGGGAAAACTATCACCCTGGAAGTCGAAGCTTCAGATACGATCGAAAACGTGAAAGCCAAAATCCAGGATAAGGAGGGAATTCCTCCTGATCAGCAGCGTTTGATCTTCGCTGGCAAGCAACTAGAGGATGGACGAACTCTATCTGATTACAACATTCAGAAAGAATCTACTCTTCATTTGGTCCTGAGACTTCGTGGAGGAATGCAGATTTTCGTAAAGACTCTCACAGGGAAAACCATCACCCTGGAAGTCGAAGCCTCTGACACGATCGAGAATGTGAAAGCCAAAATCCAGGACAAGGAGGGAATTCCTCCTGATCAGCAGCGTTTGATCTTCGCTGGCAAGCAGTTAGAGGATGGACGAACTCTATCTGATTACAACATCCAAAAGGAGTCCACGCTTCATCTGGTCCTGAGACTTCGTGGAGGAATGCAGATTTTCGTAAAGACTCTCACAGGGAAAACTATCACCCTGGAAGTCGAAGCTTCAGATACGATCGAAAACGTGAAAGCCAAAATCCAGGATAAGGAGGGAATTCCTCCTGATCAGCAGCGTTTGATCTTCGCTGGCAAGCAACTAGAGGATGGACGAACTCTATCTGATTACAACATTCAGAAGGAGTCTACTCTTCATTTGGTCCTGAGACTTCGTGGAGGAATGCAGATTTTCGTAAAGACTCTCACAGGGAAAACCATCACCCTGGAAGTCGAAGCCTCTGACACGATCGAGAATGTGAAAGCCAAAATCCAGGACAAGGAGGGAATTCCTCCTGATCAGCAGCGTTTGATTTTCGCTGGCAAGCAGCTGGAGGATGGACGTACTTTGTCGGACTACAACATTCAGAAGGAGTCTACTCTTCATTTGGTCCTGAGACTTCGTGGAGGAATGCAGATTTTCGTAAAGACTCTCACAGGGAAAACCATCACCTTGGAAGTCGAAGCCTCTGACACGATCGAGAATGTGAAAGCCAAAATCCAGGACAAGGAGGGAATTCCTCCTGATCAGCAGCGTTTGATCTTCGCTGGCAAGCAGTTAGAGGATGGACGAACTCTATCTGATTACAACATCCAAAAGGAGTCCACGCTTCATCTGGTCCTGAGACTTCGAGGAGGTGTGGACGCTTACGTCGCAGACGATGACACGCCACATAAGCAGTTTACAGATCTTAGTTAGTAGCTCGATGGATCTCAATAACTGTAAGCTGCTCGAGACTAGAAATGTTGGCAACGTCTAGTAAAATTGATAGTATCGATAACTTTATTCTATATATTTACCTTTTTATATAAATTTCGTATTCCGTACTATTTGCCGCCAGTGTAAAACTCTGTTATGTGTAATAACGAGAATCGCAAGTTGTATTGATTCAGTATGTACGAGGGCAGATTCTTGTAATGCTCTTAAGTTCATTAAACAATCATTAACATATGGGATGTTTGTATATTCCTATCTGAATTTTATTTTTAGACTCCGATTATTTTCAGACAAGACGCCATCATTTATGTGTTTATATATATATATATCTCCAGTACATAGTTCCTAGTACCTATTGTTAATATTATTCATCTCTTCTCTTTCTTATTCCTTTCGTCCCTATTTTTTCTGCTCTGCTCCCCCACTCCCATGTTTCTGTATTTATTTGATCTTTATCATCTCCACTTTATCAGTTCTTCATAACTCCTAGTATCTCTTTTCTTTTTGTCAAACAAGATAAATATTTGTCGAAAGCACGCGCACATTTATTTTTAATCGTGAATCACGTAATGCAGAAATCAATTGTATGACGGAAGTTTTCCAATTCTATAGAAGTTTGATAAATCTTGTCTTTTATTCTATCAGATCTTCTTCGAAGATTCATTTTTTCAATAAATTCCGAATGTTAGATAAACATAAAAGCGTTCATGGAATTATAGTAATTAAGAATTCTATTTTATTTCGTAAATTTTTTTGTTAGGAGATTGAGCCTAACAAAATTTGGCTGATACCGGAGGAGAGGTAAGCAGAGTACGCTGAATAACGACACTCGAAATCCCCTTTTGGAATTAACAATTACGTTTATTGAACGGTCGTGAAACCGACCATTCCTAAAATTTCTTAATACAAAAATTGAAATAGATTAATTTGTTTTTGTTTGT
>NW_017147567.1:648696-650236 GCF_001652005.2 Ceratina calcarata | reverse complement strand
GATTAGTGTTAGACAGTATAGAATAAGTTGAGTAACACGTTCGAATATGAGAGGTATGTTTATATTTTTAAAAATGTGGTCTTCTTACGATCGAATTATTAATAATTTCGGAATTCTTTAAAACATCTCGAAGTCTCATTTAAATCGGAGGCGCAGTATATTATGTATTCCTGAAGAGTTGTAAGATCGATTTGATTAATATTGTAAATCACGTTCCTTCTAGCAATATCCAATTTGTTTTTCACCATAATTGTGATACTGGTCATAATTGTGACCGTTGTATGGGCTACCCCTCCTCCTAAATGCCCGGATCAGAACGACGAAGATGTTACTCTGTTTCCAAACCCTGATGACTGCACAACATACTATTCTTGCAACTATGGCTACCCATGGCTGATGCACTGCCCAGACGGACTTATCTACAATTCCACGGAGAGAGTTTGCGCTCGAGGAGATTTAAGTTGCAGGCCTCCTCCACCTTCCACCACTTCGCCGCCAAGCACGCCAACCAAAGATCCAACTGCTTCTCCAAAACTGTTTGAGGAGCTGCGTCATCATTCTTCGAGACCACCACGACCTACAGGATCACCAAGACCACCACATCCTACAGGATCACCAAGACCACCACGCCCTACAGGATCACCAAGACCACCACATCCTACAGGATCACCAAAACCACCACGCCCTACACCATCACCAACATCACCACGTCCTACAGACGAACCATCTTCCTCTACCCATTTACTCTCTATCCAAGAATTCTTGAATGATAATCTGGCTACAGTGACCTGCCCATCCTACATCCAAGCAGGCGAGATCGTATTACTCAGGAATCCAAACGACTGTGGCTCATTTTATCTGTGCAATGGAGATATACCAGTGTTAATGAGATGTCCTGAGAATCTTGTTTTTGATCCTGTAAGCAAGCAGTGTGACTGGAATAAGGATCATCATACGTCGTCTGGGCCCAGACCCTCGACGACGCCTAAGCCTCCAAAACCCTCGAAGACGCCTAAGCCTCCAAAACCCTCGAAGACGCCTAGGCCTCCACGAACCACCACTCCACTTCCATCTTCTACAGGAAGACCTTTCTTTTCGGATAGTCAGGAAAGGAACTAACTTACCACATAATGAAATCATTCGTAAATCGAAGTGATAACATACAGTATTACATTTATTTCAAAGTACAGTGGTTCAGATGAGAGATTTATCTTCAACTCTAATAGAATAAAGTTTATGTAAAATCTAAAATAAAAAAATTCCATTTATTAACCCATTTCCAACAATAAAAAATTACATTTTACTTTGCAAGTATTCATTTCTATCTATAAGATCGTGGCTGTAAATTTCAATTTGAATGGTACCAAAATGGCGTTCGGTAAGAAGTGTTATGTATAAAAGTCTGAGTCTATCGTTCTGTACTATAATTTGAATAATTTCATTTCATTTTACTTTGCAAGTATTCATTTTTCTCTATAAGATATCGGCTGTATCTTCTCTATTTAGATACTTTTGCTGTATTGTGTTACAAGTTCATAAT
>NW_017147567.1:564427-648324 GCF_001652005.2 Ceratina calcarata | reverse complement strand
ATTAGAGATGAATAAATTAGAAACAGAGGAAATTAATTTCAATAGATGTTCATATAGTCAATGTTATGTTTTCGTTGTTCGCTTCGGTAGTTTTACCGAGCAAAGTAATGCATGATCGCTGCTTTGGATTATATTTATTCAAGGATCGCGAAATAAAAATTTGAAGATGCATTTCTACAATAAATTAGACTCGAAAATGCGTAATGCGTGATCGATGCTTTAGATCATGTTTGGTCAAGTAAAAATGCTATTTAAATATGAACGCTATGATCATAACCGCGAGAGCGATTTTTCATCCGACTAAAAACTATCGACTAATTAGTCTATAGTATGTTGCGATTATTCCCTAGGTAGTCGATACTTTAAATTAGTCGATAGTGCCCATCACTACTTTCTCGATCTGGTTTTCACAATAATGGATACTATCTATTTTTCGCTTCTGGCTGTTTGAATTCGAATGGAACCAAGATGGCGTGCAGTTAGACCTGCGGCCATTGCGCAGAAACGGAGAATTCTGTAACATAACGAGCACACCATTTCGCTCTCCTTCTAATGTAGATACATCTGTTTTACAACTCGTAGTTTAATGATCTTTCAATGACGCGTGGTGCCAACGCATAGTAGAGATCGTAGTGATGAGCGGCCCGTCGCGTAAAGTGAGAAATCCGTTGCTTTCAGCAGCTGGCGAAGGATTTCCGTTCGAGAATTATACGGAGAACACATTTCTTGTGCCTGTTACGCCTGCCACACCTGCGGTGCTGCATGACGGTGAGTCAGGTTAACAGATCACCTGGGTGGGGCTTTCGGCATATATTTGTACGATCTTCATGAAAAGAAGGATTCGAATGGAATTTATCCCATGGGAATTTTTGTATGGAACTGAAATTTGATATAAAACTGATCGACATTGCTTAGATATGTTTAACCATATTTATTCTGTGTCCTTTACTTCAACGTATCGTTTCCGCTGGGGCAATCATTTGTTTATGAATATTATTTGAATGAAGGGTGGAAAAATAATTAGAGGGCTGAATAAACTCGTCCTTATTGATTGTTACGAAAAAAACATTTATACAGGCGAGATTTTGGACAGCTTTGATTTTGATACATACCATGTCGCTATAATTCATGGCAGTGCATGCGCTGTAGCATTTCTCGGACACCAGCGACACTCTTACACGTGTATGATTTGAATTTAAATGATCAATGATCTATACTTTATTTAATATATAAATCTGTCTTAATTATAATATTAATTTATATAGTAATCAATAGTATATACATATTTCGTATTATATCATGTTTGGATAATTAGATGAATAAGGAATTAAAATCTCTCTGACTGGACAGGCGGTCTGGTGGATCCATATCTCTGTGTGTATGGCAGGTCGTGACTCTTCCTTCGTCGAACGCAGTAAATAATTAATATAACGATTAAGATAATAAATAATAGAGCTAACAGTGCTCCCACTGTGATTGCTGCGATTTCTGCTTCTGACAAATTATTCCAAGCTGAAATATCAGGAATCAAACGAAGAAGTTATTAGGTAAAGAATCATTTTAATAAAATAAAATTTTTATAATAGTCCTAAATGACAATTGAGCCAAATTACCTGTGACGTCTATCGTTATAGTGTTGTAGTTGTTTAATAGGTCTATTGCCGTAATTTTCACTGTTTTATCGCAGCAGGTAGCGGAGTAGTAAAATGTTACAGGGCTTCTTGTGCCGCTAATGAATTCAGTACGTGGGTAGATATCGTTCGGTGTTGATAATACGCGCTTTAAACCTTTGTGAAGAGATTAAAAGACGAAATTATTAGACGAATTCGAAAATAGCTCGGGTCGGGACAAGTTCTCTATAGAAATTACAATTGCGATGAACAGTAGTTACGTTCGAACATCTTTAAAAATTTAATTGGTACCTGAGTCGTAATCCTGTATCGTAAGATCTATGCTCCAGCGTGATTTATAGCACCGATCTTTATCCAATTTTCCAGCACAGTTACTGTTGTAAGAAAAATCGATGACTGGTTTAGCATCATCGGTTAACTAAACATTACAACGTAAGACTTGTAATTTATTTTAATATAGATCGAATGATTTCTAATTTGTATGAGGTATTTATATGTCACGTTTACGTACTCTTGAAAGCGACCCTTGCACATAAATGTACGCAGACTTCTCCTTAATTTCTGTTCCCAAGATGTTCAATGAAACTGTATTAGCTGTATCCGGCGCAGCATTGTTTGGCACCACCAAATCGATCGCTACGTTCGCCACTTGCTCAGGATAAATCCAAGCACTGAAATATTAATTAACCAATAAGAATTCAAATGAATGGTAGAACGAGCAGGGATCTTAGAATTTATCCCTCGGCCGGAAAGTGGGGACGACGCGACTATGGTTGGGACTGGTACTTGATGGGGGTATGCTAGGCATGGTCAGCAAAGGCTCATGAGGAAAATAGTAGTGGGGATCGAAATACGGGCGAAAAAGAGGGAAAGCGAGCCGTGCGGGATAAATTCTGAGATCCCTGAGAACGAGTAAAGATTGTTTTCTAGCTAGATACTCCCAGGCCATGAAGCTTATTATTTTATTTATGTGGGATCCAAGAAAAATAGACAATTTTTAATGAAGCAATTATTGTCGGCGAGACTGGCAGTTGTCGTTGCTGTTGTCATTGTCAAGCCTAGCAGTTGTCGACGAGACTCGAAGAGGGGCAGACGTGTTAATTTCTTTTCATTTATAATAAAATCTAATTGCCCGTTAAAGAGTCGTTCGTTTATCAAATCAACTTTATTCTGTATCTTCTTTGCATTTAAGATCCCAATTATTTAGCATGATGAATAATTTATAACTTGCCTTATTGGTTTAACATTGTACACCCTGAAAGGAGAGCTCTTCACTCGGAACGTGTATATGACTGGCAGAACGCAGCTATTCATTACATCGAACGTTATCCTATGTATCGTTCCTGGTGTGGCGAGCAAATTACTATCCCTGTTCACTTCAATTAACATTTTTTTCTGTTCGATAACACCTTTACTGGCATAGGTCACTAATTCCTCGGACAGTTCTCTATTATCCAAGTCTTCTGTCAGCCTCATTGACACATTCTGCATCGGCGTTTTAACATCCATATCCTCCAGACTTTCTACCGCTTCGATTGAAGATCTTGAACGAAGCTCCTCATGTTTCTAAATTAATGCAATAGGAAATACAGTTCTTACCGAAGTTCCCCTTGTTTCTAATCAATAGGAGATATTGTGAATTGGTTAATGCAAGGAAATACAGTTTTCAGTTTAAGAGTTTTAGTTTGAATTATCAGCAGTCGTAATGGAATATGATTCATAATGAATTACGGGATCAAAGGTTGCCGATGTACTTAAATGAAGGAGACGCATTGTGTCAGTGTTTTACATATGACGTCATGCTTATAATTATTTCGAGGTCTTGGAATCTTATATTACTTTTCAATCCATCCTTACTTGATCCTCCATTAATTCTTCGCTCTGTTCCTTTTCCATCGGTTCATTTGTCAATCGCGATTGGTAATTTGATATTGAATTCCCATTAGATTCGCCTGTAAAGAAAATTGCACAACTGGCGAATTTGTCAAATTTATATAACGTAAAATTAATGCAAATGCCCCATGAATTTCATATATTAATAAAATTACAATATGAAATAGTATAATAATACAGTAGCAATAATATTATACTATAAAATGAAAAGTAGTAATATTATTATAAAATATCCAGTAATCTATTAATCATTATAGTATTTATCTCTTCTAAGTAAACACGTAAATCGCTCAATCGATAGTAACAAATATTTTCCTTAGATTGCTGTCATTGCCTCCTCCCGTTATTCAATAAACTTAAACATTGTGCATGAACGTAATACTTATTGACTGAAACTGCTGAGCAGAGATAACAGATTTGATCGTTATAACAGAATAAAAAATGGATCGATAATCACTGTCCCAAGCAGAAATGGCCAAAAAGTCTATCATGAAATGATTTTTAATGTAATACTTCCTTCCACCATTGTCATTTATTAATCCCACAAAACGCATGCTCGAATATTTTAAATTGAATCCAGATTTTAGCTTAAATTAAATGAAGATTGTAAATCGCAACAGATTTTAAAGAAGATTCAATCATGTATATGTAATAAACTTGGCCTCCCCTGCGGTTCATCGGTGATACAATCGGTTTGTTAATAATAGAACGATACATGTGGCTGGGAAGCAGCCTCGTATTTCCCAGAATCTGCAACTCGTGTATTTAACATCGCCTCGCGCCTCTCCGGAACTTAGACAGAAAACATGAAAAAAAATCGCTGAAAAACAACTGGCGAATCTCGACCTCCTAGCTTCCTGAATCTCGTGTGCGTCAGTCGAACGTGCAGCTGACGATCAAAGGCCAGCTAAATAGCTCACCACGTAGTAGCATATTGCACAACAGCTAGTATCTCCGAGAGCCAGGAGGCGAACGAGTTGCCAGTCGTCAGATGAACGACACGGGGCAAACAAGTGAGTCTCAGATTCTTCGGGGTCTGTGCGGTGGAAGCTTGCATGAAATCGACGTGTTACACGCTGATGGATTAGGAATCTGGTCCTAAATATGTCCGGCACCTCAGAGACTCAGACTTCCGTTGTCCAAATTTACTATTGTGTAATTTCGGATAAGCCTAGGTAAGCTCCTAATAGCGTGTTTCAGTTAGTTGCCAATTCTGTTTAGAAGCGAAACGATGAAGTAAGGAACTGTGGTGTGTAGACTGTGGATTTTATGCAACTATTAGAAAAGTCAATGTGAAAACAGGATAAATTCGATGTATAAAATGATTGAATATCAAAGAACATCAAAACTAAATTTGAAAATACATCAATGTGTAAATGATCAAACGAATATTTATATAAGACACATTTTCTAAACTGATAAATGTATTACTTTACATAAGAAGCCACAGTATTAACCCCTTGAACGACAATTTATTTTCAGTCAGCACTTGAAAAAGAGGAAAGTTTATGACGAGCTGGACTCGTCATTTGCATTCAAGGGGTTAATGGGAATGTGATTTCGTTTATATAAAAATTACATGGAATAAAAACGTACAGTTCCTATGATCTGTGCAGAAGATGACGCGTCATGCGTCATCCTCATGTAATTAGAGATACGTAATCCATGTAAACATCACTCACCGTCCAGTCGTAAATCTGGAACGAGTAATCCGTTCTTTCCGTCGATATTTCCTCCACTAAGGAAACCCACTGCAGCGACGTGATATTTCGAATTATCCACCCCTAGAAGCTTCACCCTCCACTCGCCAGGTGGTCCGTTCCGCGTGTCGATTCTCATCCCTGTTGTACCCTTGTGTACCCAAGACATCGCCGTACCGTGCCTCGACGCTGTTGCGTCTATTAATTAACAGACACAGATCGTAACACACTCAAATTAACAGACACTTCGCCACACCTCCTTGTGTATTTGTGTAATTTCATATAAAGCTTTCTCTAATTAGGGGCGACATTTCATAGACTCGTGAAATTCGTGAGAAACGCGACGTGGTTTATAGAGCAGTAGACGTTTTAGTTGATGTTAGTGAGGGGGTGAGGAAAATATAAAAATACGAGCGCGATAGGAATTCACGGAAGTGACTCAGTGGGTATTGAGTTTTTGGGTTTTGTTCAGACGAATATAAGTTCGTTTAGTTTGGTGCAATGCAACGGAGTCAGACGGAATTCTCCGAGACGATGCGGTCGATACCATGAACGGTAGGCTACTATGAGATTATTTGTGACCGTGAAAAAGATAGAAGAATTTCTGATATAAAATAAACCGACGTTGCAATGTAATTTCTATTACTAACTGAATCGATTACCTCATTTGTAGATATGTTAGTTCAAGGGTGTAGATTTTGATAACGGCACGATGAAACAATGCTATCCATTAAATTAGTCAACAATATGAATCATTCGATTCTACATGTTCATTTTTTAAAGATTCACTACGAAATTCGTTTTTATTCATTTTTCCATAAAGACTAAGCGATCAGTAGATAAACTATAATGCCAAGTTCTGCCACGTGGCAATTCCCAAACAAAAAATCATATTTTAAAGCAAGCATGAGGGGTAAAAAGAGCATGATTTATAATAATATTGAACGGAGAAGATGGAGATCTACAAGCTAATCCTCATAATGTACATAAGTGTACTACTTTTAAATATTCGATAAAAGTCGGCATGGACTTCCTTGGGAACGCAATATTACTTACAATTTGTGTATTTATATTTGTACATTTAAACAAAGTATCAAGGAGTGTAATAAAAAACGTACCTGTGGGCAACTGAAGTAGCGCGCCCGTAAAATTTCCATCAATATTAATTATAATTCGTTGCACCGAATCATTTACTAAGAATCTCGTCTCACTTTCTTCACTCAGATTATATTCCTCTGCTATATTTATCTAAAAAAAGAATCAATAATGTTTATTTTATATATGCTGCTTATTTCATCTATAAATATGTATGTGGTTTAAAAGACTGTTACTTTTGCGAAAATGTCAGGGTCATTCATAAACTCATTCCCATTCGTTTCACTATTTTCTGTATTAACACGAAATCCTGCTGGTTCAGAATTTGAAGTAGTTTTTACTTCATCGATGGTGCAATCTAAGTCAAGATAAATCTGAAAGTAAATGAAGATTAAGAATATGATTGAGACTACGTATTATAAATAATGTTTATTTATTTATGTCCTAATTTTTTTGTTTACTTATTTATTCAATTATGTACAAATGTTTTCCTGTACCTGGCAATTCCTAGGTCTGACATTTGTATTTCCTTCATTTGTCCATTTATTATTTAATAGTAGATGGGGATCATTGTTTCCCAGAGATTGATCTAGCTCAAACGATATTTAAATTTTACCAAATTTTATTCTAATGATATTTTCTTCTAAATAAGCGATTTTAGAGATTGAAACTTCATTTATACTGTATAGGTGTAAATATCTTACCTTTCATATTTTCCCTATTAGCTGTCCAGAAGAGATTAATATATGGAATATCTTTACTGACATTTTCGATGCAGTACCTTCGTATAAGAAATTTATATTTTATTTTATGAATTACTATTATATTAATTAACAATAATTACGTATTGTCTCTTGAAAAAATATTTTAAATACACTTTATAACTACAGTGGTAAAGAAAATGAAATTGTTTGATGCAATATTAAAATAGGTAAAATAAAAATATTATTGTTATTATGAAATAAGAGTAATATTGAAGTCCGACTGTTAATGAGCGTCACTTTATATCTATTATACTGTAATTAAAATGTACTTGGCTCTATTCTCATGCGTCAAACCTCTCACCATCTTTGACCAAACTTTAATATTTTTTGGCAGCTCACCTAGAGCACTTGTCCGTAAACAAAAGCACTGTTGCCTCATCAGTGAAGTTATCAAATTTCTTCTCATTCGCTCTAAATCCCAAGGTGTCATTCAATCGTCGAAATTTCGAATCCGGTACTTTGAACAGTTTCCAGTTTTCTTCAAATTCTTCATATCCACTCGCGGCAATATTTAACGCGATTAAAACTATTATTGTGCACTTGAGGCACGAGAATAAGTACCAGGAGAAAACTGTTAACCGTTTCATTGCTGACCATACGTTGATCTTACGTAGTTGAAACTCGTTCGAAGACTCTCTCGTTGGGAGGCTCGTAAAAATGAAACAGTTACTTATAAAGTTCCTGGGCTGGGTCGTTTACAAAAGCGTAAGGTGTCCGCTAATTACGCGGGTGATAACGTCAAACGGAAAAGTAAATGTAGGTGTAAACGGTGATTGTTGCACAATCGCAGGTGTTTGAGGTGTCGAGAGGATATGAGGCTCGGCTGAAGTATAGAAATCCGAGACCCAACAGGATGCCAGCAGCGATAGTTCATATAAGAAAGAGACACGGGTCATTATCTCTTACCTTCATTGTATCCTGTTCAATATTGACTGTTTCTGAATAATCTAATTCCAGATTTCATGGCTCATACGTCATAACAAAATTCAGGGTATTCATCTATTTTTTAAGAATGCCATAAAAGGTCGAAGAGGGATTGACCTTGCTTTGCCACGTCAGTGGATTTTTAGAAACCTGGTATTATCGTTTGTTCTTTGTAACGAGGGATATATGTACGTGTGTTTATATTTATACAAGTAGACTTGAGATTTTATTGGGAGTTAAATATAGCTGGACATCTTGTTAAATGCCTTTACTAGTGGGTAGTTCCCTGTAGCGCTCTAGATTCTACAGATCTTTCTAGATTTATAATACGATTCCAGATTTATACTACATATCTTATATGTACTTAAGAGAAATCGTATTCTGCGAAAATGGATTATGTACTGTTTGATACAAATTCCACTCTATCAAGAAAATAATAGAATGATTGTTTTATGATAGAAGAGGAAATACGTGTCATTCTCTTTTAATTAAAATTTTAACTAATTTTAATTTAGTAATTTTCTAATCAATTTTATTTTATTCCGTGTCTGTCTGTATAATTAAATAATGATTGTAAATAATGCGTATGTAGGTAAAGCTATAGTTTTATTTATTGCATATTTTACAAAATGATGCTACACATTCATATTAATGTACATATATCAAATAAAAATGAAGTGATTCATAGAAATATATTTTCTTAATAAATTATAGCAAATTTCCATCGATATATTTGTCTGTTTTCAGGAGCTGAAGCTGTCAACTTCGTAGGACCGGAACCAACTAATCCGCACAATTCAAGTGGTTCAGCGACTGTACCGGATGTGGATAGCGAGTTTACGCCGATACCCCTGCACCCTGAAGAAACCAAGGATCCGCCGAGTCAACTGACGAAAGGCTACCTCACCTCGATTCTATCCTCCCTGCCGAACTTATCCTTATCCTCGATCACAGGTGATTCCTCGAATACTCAAATAAATCAAACGTCCAAACAGCCAGTCGATGTACAAAGTGCAAATCCTTATGTGCCTTCGCAAGATCGTGACTTATTGAGGGATACGTCGCCGCCTATAATCTCCACCAATTTCCACGATCCTCGACGCACAAATTTAATTGGATCAATCGACGATAGCACCGGAAGTACTGGGAGCTTCGCTGCTCCACCGCCTGTGCCGCCCACGCTTCCTTCTTCGAATAATGGTAGGATTCCAGATAATTGTGGGATTCCTATAAGATTAGAAATGTTCTTCGTTAAATATTTAATAGAGGTTGAAATAATCGCTAAATTTGTTGATTCTGCAAAAATCTTCGAAAATTTTTATCTACCCCCACTAAATGTGTTTTTAATCAATTTTCGTATTGACCTTTATTCGATCTTCAATTGGGTCCTTAGCCAAGATCGGGCCCCAATATTAGAGCGATCCTAGATTGACATCGACCGCATTGGCGGTCCCTGAATTAACAAATTAATTACGAACGGATTACTTTACGTAGGATTGTAATTATAAATAATGAATACAGGCATAATTAGAGTCGATGACACATAAATAAATTTTTCTTCGTTTTCAGCGTCTGTTTCATACCGTCTGGGCAATCAGAGACGTCTCAAATACGCACCACCGCCTGATATAACATCAAACACACCCAAGCAATTCTCTACTCCCTCTCAATCAATCCTCGCGCCGCAAAGCTCCGCACTGCAAAGTACCACACCTCTGACTATATTTAATCCAGCTGCTACTACCACGATTCCGAGTTACCAACCAGTGGAGGCAGCGATCTCTACGAGTTCACCATCGATACGTTCCACCCCGGAGTACTTGTCCCAAGCGAACTCCTTGCAGGAGTCATTCAGATCTAGTCCAGTAGCTGCAGTTCCTTACAGTTCGAGCGGCACTTCAGGAAGTGCGACGCCTCAAACTCAAATCACAAGTCATGAGACCGTGCATCCTGTTCCCGAGAGGCAATCCCTGTCTTTGAACTGTTCTACTCAATTATTAGAACCGATTACCCCACAAAACACCCCTGCTGTGACTGCTCCTTACTTCGGCTTCGACGCTCAACGGGATTTCCTTAAAAAACCAGTCAATCCAGAGAAGGAAGCTACGAAAACAGAGCTGAACCGCAGTGAACCATCGATTTCAAAAGAAACCATCAAATCTAGTGGGGAGGACAAACCAACGTTCTCTCCGGTTTCAGCTGTCCAAGTTTCGGAGAAATTGGAACATTTGCTAGCTGAGCAAAAGGAGACTTCTTTAGCTCAGCCTATTGAAGGACAGAAGAAAACTGAGGAAAATGTGAAGGAGGATAGAACTGCTGTTAGTTTGAATGACCTAAAGGCGAATGCTGAGGAAAAGGACAATTCAAAATCTAATGCACTGAGCAACGCAGGTGTCGAACAACTTCCGGAGCGATCATTTCCTCAAGAAGTCCATGCAGGGCATGAGAAGCTTGATCAAGTTGCACAGAGTCATGGTTTCCCTAGCGTACAAGTGCCTCAGCAATATCAGACTTTTAACTTCTTCGCGGACAAACCAGAGCAGAGGTCGAATTTAAACTACATACCGAAAACCACCCTGCCTGAACCGTCAAAACCTTTTGTACAATCGGCTAGCTCGTTTTTCAACGCGCCAGAGAGCGTCAGCTCCTTTCCTTATCGTGAGTACAAAGAAAGTAACGCGAGGATCGACGTGGGGTCCGATTTACAGCAAGTGCCGTTGAGTAGCATCAGTTCTCAGCCTCAATCCTCATGGATCAATAATCAGACTTCTGAGTCTGTTAGCGCAGCATGTCAATCTTTGCCACCACCACCTCTGTTCTATAATCTCGCGCAAAGCGATTCGGTTCAGTATTCTTCATTGAGTACACCGTACGATCTGAACGCTTATCATCATTTTGGAGGATCGCAGACCCAAGACTTGACGAGCAGTATTGGGTTTCTGAGCGCGGCTCCAACGATGACGACTGTGCCTGAGCCGACGGGTTCGGCTACGTTGAACCCTGTCCAGATGTCCGTCAATCCGCTGGCCGGTCGATCCACGACGGACGGTATGCCTCCCAGTTTTCAGAATCTGGTAAGATTAATCGGTTTTCATATGATTTTATTTATCTTAGAGCACTTTAAGTTTTGTTAGAACATTAAACAGCTGAAATCGTGCAAATGTCGACTATTTGAAGATACAATGAGAAATAAAATACTTCTACATAGACCATGTGTTCCTCAATCTCCGTGTAATCAATTTCTAGGTACATTAAAGTTCACTTTTTGATGAATTCCAGGTTGCTGGTTCCTCAGATAGACGTACACAGTACAGAGGAGTGTACCACCACTGGTTCTACCGTAAGAAAGTAGAGCACAAGGTCCTATGGCTTCCGTTCTCCATGCAGGACAGCCTGCGGTTGGAGGATGTTTATAATTCCACCGAAATCGCCCCTGAAACAACGGTTGCTACAGACGGAGGTCGTTACGACGTGGACATTCTGCGACGCCAACGATCTCCTGTCTATTGGAGCGGAGAATCGTCGGAAGTGAGGAGATCCTCTTGGTTCTTCAAAGGACCTACAGAATCCAGATATGTCCCTTACGATGAGAACACTGCCACTAAGCTTGAGGAGGAATACAAACAGGCTTGCCTGTCGAACAATTGGAATCGAAGGATCGACTTGAATAATGGCGAATACATTGTGTTCCACAGTGCTACTGTGCAATTTCATTACATAAGCGCCGTCTCGCCGGAAGTGGCCGCCACTTGGGGCAACGTAGCGGTAAATTACGTTTTATTAATTTTGAATTTGTACAGAAACTTTGATGTACAGTGTCATGATTTCACATTATTTTATTTTTCTTTTTTTCTCTGCACAAACGGTTTTGTTTGCGATCTACAACCGGCATTCGTACAGGGTTCAGAGGGCAGTGCATATTTGCAGGGTGCTGGTAGTAGACCTAAGGTGATAAAACGAGGTCTCGATGAATTCCATATCGAAGACGGCGAGCCTGAGAAAGTGGACCACCTTCTCTTCCTTGTACACGGAATCGGAAGTGTCTGCGATTTGAAGTTTCGAAGCGTAGAAGAAGTCGGTACGTGTTACATCTTCCGAAAGTACGAAAATCTTACATGTTTATTAAAACAACACATTTAAACTCAAACCCAGTAATCATTGAACGGAAGAAATAGTCTTCATTATTCTAATTGTTTGCAGTCGACGAGTTTCGAAGTATATCACTGCAATTAGTCCAGTCGCACTACCGAACTGCCAGTGAACAGCGAATCGTGAACAGGATAGAAGTTTTACCAGTATCATGGCACACGACTCTTCATTCTGAAGACACTGGAATCGACAAGAAGTTGAACGCGATCACTCTTGATAGCATTCCGAAGTTACGACACTTCACAAACGACACGTTGCTGGATATATTGTTTTATACAAGCCCCGTGTATTGTCAAACGATCATGGAAACTGTTGGAAACGAGATAAACAGGCTCTACGCTTTGTTCAAGCAAAGAAACTCGGACTTCGATGGTGGGATTTATCTGGGTGGACATTCATTGGGTAGCTTGATCTTGTTCGACCTACTGTGCCATCAGAAACCAATGCCAGACGAAAAGTCAAGTGAAAATGACACAGATTCAAATGACGACCATGTAAATAAATTGTTGAATCATGAAAAATTGTCAGGGTGTCCGGCTACTCGTGGGAAGAAGTCTAATTTGGGATCTAGAATTACTCCTTAACATTTTTCTTCCCAGTAGCCGAGAACCCAATAGAAATCCATTTTTTTCGATGCTAAAACGTATGTTCCTTTCAGAAGCAAGAGAAGGCCGATGAATTGCAAGGTGAACCGGTCTTGAAACGACGTCTCAGTAAAAAGATCAGCTACGTCGTGGGTGCCGCGGGGACGGGTCAACCTTACATACAATATCCGCAGTTGCATTTTCACCCACGTGCCTTCTTCGCCCTCGGTAGTCCGATCGGCATGTTCGTAACAGTCCGGGGGATAGATATGCTCGGTGAGGACTTCGAACTGCCAACGTGTCCTGCGTTTTTCAACATATTTCACCCGTTCGACCCAGTGGCTTATAGAGTCGAAGCTTTAATTAATTCAGACGCTCCGAAATATCGACCTATGCTGATTCCTCATCACAAGGGACGCAAAAGAATGCATTTAGGTAAGTTGTCTATATAATATCTTTATTTCAGCCTCTTGGCTCGGAAGTGAATTTGGTTTATAATTTTCTTATTCTGTCATTCCTCCACACTTTTCTTTTATGCATTTGGTTAAGTTAAGAAGTCTAAGAATATTACATATTCGAAAGGAAATGATAGGATGAAACCGGAATGTTCTGTTTGCAGAATTAAAAGAAACGATGGCAAGGGTCGGTGCGGATTTGAAGCAGAGGCTGCTAGATTCTATGAGGAACACATGGAACTCTGTTTATCAGTTAGCAGTGTTCCATAAACCAGATAACACCACGTTAGAGCGTGAGATTGACAAAGTCGTGGAAGAGCAGCTGCAACAGACGCCGCCCGTTGTGGATCAACAGAACGATGACGGTGGTGCCGAGTTCAAAGTGGGGAAACTAAACGGTGGACGAAGAATAGATTACGTTCTTCAAGAAGCACCGTTTGAATATATTAATGAATACATATTCGCGCTGACGAGTCACGTTTGTTACTGGTTAGTAAAATCCTTCAGTTTTATTGAATATTCATTCGACGTACTCGTATATGCATAATCCAGGTTTTATTATAAATTTCAATTATTGATAAAGATGATTTTCTAATTTAATTGCGACAATAAAATTATACTAATTTCCTATGAATTAGGAAATCCTCACTGTTTCCTGATGTACGATCGTTTTCTGTTTAGGGAATCTGAAGACACAATGCTGATGATATTGAAGGAAATCTACGGCTCTGTCGGCATCCAAACTGACGCTCAACTACCCCAGCAGACCTTATCGATAGAACGAGTGTCTCCCTCGCCATCCCTAGTCTCATCGTCCAGTAAATGCGACGATAGAATACCTGTGGCAACGTCTGTTATGGGAGTCGATCCTACTGCGCCCATGTCAGATAAACTCATCGGCCCTCCACCAAAGAGTGGATTTATTAAAAAGTCATGATTCAAACAAAACCCTTGAATCTTCCCTCGGGAGTTTCACGAATGACGAAGTGAAGCTCGTCGTTCAATTATCACCGATCAGATCGATGCTGGCATTGTACCTGACGTTAACGAGAGTTACAAATTTTATAGACAGTGAGAGTTAAACCTGTGTTTCGTACAAGTGATAGAATGATTAGCGCGTCTTAGCGATCGAAATATCAAACGGATGGATTCATTTGTTTCGTGTACAATTTAAGGCCACCCTCTCGGCCTATGTAACTAACTTTTAAACGCAATGTGAAAATTGTACATAAGATCTACTTATAAAATTTCTTCTTCATTAAATCTATTAACAACTGTTAAAATTATTGGATTATAAAGATTGGGTAAATTTGAGAGCGAGGAAATGGTGAGACTTTGTAATATATTAAAGAAGACGTTATGAAGAATTATGATCAGATTGTTTATTGTAAATATATGATTTGTGATAGGGTATACAAATTTTTTCACCGTTATGAGGACTTTCTGTCATTCTCGTTTAGGCAAGAGTTTTAATAAAATATCGTATTCTTTTATTTCGAAGCTTTCATTGACTTAAACCCTTTCCTTCTGGAATTGCTGAAGAATCATTTCGATCAACGAAATAAAAATTCTGTCACAGCCTTGCCAATCGCTTTTGTCTCCTCAGAAGAGTGTCAGAGACCCCAGGGGATCTCTTATTCCGCAGTTTTTAAGTGAGCGATATATAAAAAAAGGAGGCGATTCGGCACATGCACGGGTCTCACGAAACTCTAATTAATTGCGGGGCGACCCTCTGCTTTGCATTTCGCGTGCAGGCCGTCGTAAAACTACATGCCTGTCAGCCTCGGAGAATTTCAACATGATTTATCGTACCGGGGCGAAACTGTTTTTCGCGATGCTTCGTGGTTTCGCGACGCGAAACGGGCAATACCTTCGCGCATGCAACTGAGTACGTACATACTTGGTTTGGTATCGTTGCTTTACGTGACAGTCGTTGATCGACTGATGTTTTATGTCCCTTCGCACTCGTTTAGATTAAAAGTAATTAAATTGAAAAATTGAAATTCACGTTTCATCATTTTTATGGAGAATAGTAGATTTCAGGAAAATCCATTTCAAACAATTGCAATTTCAAACCACTAGACTTAGACCTTTGATTCGAACTCTGACTTGACCGCACGAAGCGGAAACCCCTCTTATTTCCGAAGATCATGAAAAATGTCACAATTGTTTAAGAACCGTAGTGAGTCACGAACGCACTAAAGCGGTTTAAACTTCGAAATTTATCACTTTTTTATGCACACGCTTGTTTACGGCGTTTGCAACGTAAAATTTTAATGCGATGCCGACGAATATAACTTTGCTCTTCAGCATGCAGGAGCGACCGCATCAACGGGACAGACGTTTATGCCCCGGCAGCTGTTGTAGCAGCGGGAGTAAGATTTTACAACGAGGCTCGGTAAGAATGATTTATACACATTGCAAAGACTCCACAACGTTTACGATATCTAGTTGCGAATTATTTATGACCGCTACTTGTAAGTGTAACTGTTCAACCGTATTCTTCTGTCCTTTCGTGAGCCATTTTTAATCAATACCGAAAATTAATTAGTAGACTGCAGATCTTAATGTAAAATGGAAGATGCATCAGTTTAGAAAACGAATTTTTAAGTAGACACTTCTTTTTTTTATGTAAATCACCTTTTAACGCTTGCCATATTTATCATATTTTAAAAAACTGATAAAACGTGCAATATTCAAGGAAAATCATAGATTGTCAATGCTCGATTGTTTATCTCCTGAATCCTTCGATTCTTATCCTAAACAGTTTTTACACTAAATACGAGTACAGATGAAGACAATTTGAAAATTCGTAGACTCGGTAGTTTAATAGGTAGATAATACACGATGGATTTGGAAAATTTGGATTTCTGCCTGTGTCCACTTTCAGGCATACTCTTTTTCTGGCACGCATCCATTCGTCGCTATTTTCTAGAATTGCACACCGACTCTGCTGCTTTTCTTTATCAACGTTTGGCGATCAAATTCGAGTTTCGAATTAATCTTCGGGTTTTTGGCCGCCGAGCGCATTTATGACCGGTTTAACGTGGAACGGTATTCACTAAAATAACGTGCTGACACTGATAACGGACCACGAAATTGTTCCCACTTCCCATTTCTCTACGCTTTCCAGTACTGTTCATCTCTCGGTTATCTTTGCTACAACTAATATAAAAAAATATTAAACAAATGTTGAATGGTCCAATCCTCATTCATGTGACGATGGTTTTGTATGAAGGAGAGCTTGGTTGGTATCGGTTCCAAAGTTTAATCCTTGGAGGAATGGAGAAAAAGATTTGATTCGGTTTAGAAAATTCTACCTTCAGCTGTTGCAAGTGCTGTTGCAAGTGCAATATAAAATAAGAACGTCTGTGTCTTAAATTATATATTGTAAATAAATGTTGTCATTCTTATATCATGATCCTTGATCAAATTAGTAATCCTGGGATTGTCTACTTAAAATCTGTGTTCAAGCATAGTTCATGACACTGAAACTCCTTATTTATCAGAAAAATGAACGGTGTTCTGGTCTTGCCAATACCGCGTCAGTTCGACTGGAGTAGTCATATTCAAGACTTTATTAAAATGAATGAAACGAGGTGAAGGAATCTGGCGAGTCATTAAATCCAACCCTTACCTCGGCGGTTACGACGTCCCCAGCGTCGTTTAGGAACTCCCCTGCATATGGAGTATTAAAATCGTTAGTCAGGTACTTACTGGCGACACCGTTTCGTCCCATCTACCATGACGGAGTAGTAGCAGGGGATGGCATTGTTGTCCCTGGTGTCAGTATCACTTCGACGGTTAATGTGTATTAATATTTTATGGATTTCGCATAAGCAACGTGGCAGGTATTTGCCTTTATTAGCTATAAACGGCCCGCAGGTAGAACTTTCCTTGCCCCACAAGGATTTATGGTGTAGCTGTTATAGTAGGTATAGCTAGAGAAATGGATATAACTATAGGGAGGTCGTAAAATTCAGGTAGTTGAAATCGACACCTTTTTAACACCGCTGCTGATTTTACGACAATCTTTACTAGTGACCAAAATCGCCAGGTGCACTACGGCGTATTCCTAATGATTGCATTTATTAAGGTATAAAGAATAGTCATTTCACTGGTTACCAGTGAATGGAATGTAACAGGAAAAGCAAGGGAAGGTGTTCGATCACGCGTTGTACGGAGTTCAAAGTCTCGGGGGACCTTCAAGTAGAAAGGGTCTTCGGTGATAGAAGTAGCACTCCGCGACATTTTCCAGTTGTTCCTTTTGTCTTTCTGTCAAATCATCGGGGACACCACGTTCGCCCTGTCGTCGCCCTTCGCCCGAGCAACCAGAAGTAGTCCCATCTCGTTGGACATTCGCCAAAATCACGACACCTACTCTCAACTGAGTTCTACATATAAATCCATGGGTCTGTTTCGCGATGATGTAAGTTCTTGCGGTTTTTCAACTTTGAGGACTGTTTCTAGAAACTAGAAGTGCGTGAAAAGTCCGATACTGGGTCTCGTTAATTTACTGTGATCTAACGATAATACTTTTTAAAAATGTCGCTATAGGTAATTAGTTAAATGACAGACAAATCACGAAATTGCCATTGCAAGGAATACCATAAAAACATATATTAGATAAAATAGACATTAATACATAGACTAGAAATCGTACATGGCTACTAATATTAAATTGTGGCAAATGAAATATGAAAATATCTGCATATTTGCATATTGCCTGAGATATTCGGTCTGGAATCATGAACGGTTGGCGCGAACGCGTTTTTCGAGCCGGGGTGCCGCCGGGGCGAAGCGATGGGTGCTTCAAGGCACCCGGCGCGGTGGCGCGGCGTTTCTATTAATTCGAATTACGGTCGGACTTTGCGCCGTGACGCGGATACGTGCGACGTCTGTTTAAACGGCGATTCAACGTCGTTTGTATGCCGCGCGTCCTATCCCAGCACCGTGGAACCGTACCGTGGAATAAACACAATAATACCATCGAACTCACGAATCTTCTGAAAATAACTCAACATTTCATAGATGGAAATTTTTCTATTTAACATTAATTACAACAGTAGCTCATTAATTGTGTATCAGATGTATCTTCGAAATTACTAAGCTCAGAAATGAAAATAAAATGAGATCATTTTGATATTTAATAAAATTTACAAGTCGAAGGAAATATATAAAAAAGATCGTTCTGCTTTTACAAGTTTCATTATGCATGCAAACACTGCTTGAGAAAACTTAGCAATAACGTGAAGAGTAAATAAGAAGTACACATTAGCAAGCCAAGAGTATGATTACATTAACTATTAACATATATTTATAATGAATCGGGAACAGAATCTATAAGGCTATCAGGGTCCCCGGTCCTCCTATAGTGAAATTATTAATAAGATGAGAAGTTCGTAGCCGGAACTTGTCAGCCAGAAGTTTAAACTTTATAATACGGAAGTTCAGTACGAGCTCCAACGAAACGGGACCATTAAAATAACTAGAAAAATTAGCTCTCGCGGGGCCACGATAATTATAATTAAATCTCGCAATTTATTACGCGGATAATCTCTATTTTTTAGCATTTCGTAGAACGAATATGGGGGAAAGGAATTTAGCATGGAACAGAGAACTTGGTATCACTTTGTATTTATAATGCATACAAATTGTGGTATTACGGTTGTAAATAGATCTCTGCATCTTGAATTGCATGGAAGATATACGTCGAGCAGAGGAAGATGAAAGGAGGATAACGCGAGAGGAAACGCGACGCTTCTACTATACTACAGGAAGATACAGGAGTGTGTACCTGCAAGGACTCCATTGTTACCAAGTAAAAAAACTCTTTGTATAAATCAAACAACGTTCATTGTATTCATTTACAGTATGACAATTTATCGCCGTATCATAATTCTTTATGAAAGAACGTTTTTGACGGGATTCACGTTGGAGCAGTAGATCAGCCGTTCACCGTATCTTCCGTATGTGACACCGTGACACCCTATTGTAACATACAATGTATCAAAAGTATTTTTCGTCCATAGCAATTGTTTCTTCGATTTTTTCAGTGTTTATATGATATGATGCCAGTTTTTACGAAACAATTAGATATCGCTGTTCGCTTTGTAGTAGCGAAGGCATAGAGAATACCATTGCGCGCGAAAAAAGAAAGGGGAACTGTACCCGTCATATTAATAATAAATATTAATTTATTCTACTACTTAAACAATACAATAGTTGAACAGTACTAAACCTATGCCTGTTTCTGCAATGATTGCTTTGATATTGTTTGATTTCAAAGAATCATTGCGCCAAGCTGTGTAGATATTCCATCGATATTCCTAAATTCCATGAATCTGTCAAAGACTTGTGGAATTGTCCTGGACGCGGTTTGGTGTGGGAGCATCGTTACGAGTCGATCAGAGGTGAGACGGCGTACAAAACGAAGAGGCACGCGATATAAAAAGAATCGAAGGTGGGGTATGAGGGTTGGATAGGCGCAGTGCGGTAGCGGGAGCGAGAGCGAGGTTCAGCGGTCGTCGGAGCGGCTGGTGAACAATAAAACGATAAATCAGAGGAACGGAAAAATAAGGGGCTAAAATAGAAAAAGCTTGTAGAGCAGATTTGGAAACGGGCCAGGGGACAGGGAGGAAGGGACCAGCTACTGGGTGACTCTGTGGCCTTTGCGGCTCCCTCTTTGCTCGCCCCGAGACCCTCCGATGCTTTCTCCTGTTTCCTTTGCTCTTCTTATACCTACGTAATGCCGTTCCCTGCGCTACTCACGCCTTCCTTTCTTTCAACCGGCCTCCCTACCCTGACACCATTTCCTTTTATACGTTGACGCCGTTCGTGCTTCTTTCTTCCTGCCGTCGCTCCAACAACTCTTTCGTCGTACCAGTCGCCACTTAGATATACCCGTACACAATTCACCTCGTAAATCACACCGACGTAGATAGTTCATAAATAAAAACGTTTTGAATCAAAGGGCGCTTCGAAGTTCATGTTTGTACTTTTCGTTTCATTATTTTTGTTCATTATTTAGTAACGCTGTTTATTACATTCTCTTTATTAGCGAACACGTATTGCTAATTATATTTTATATGAATTTTTCAAATTTTAATTTTACTCAACGAGAACGACGAGTTTCAAGCAATTGGCTAATTAAATGTTAGCAAAAATGTAATAACATTAAGGGTACTTAAAAAAGGTTGACGTGAAACGTTAATTGGAAACTGTGTAATATTTGAAAAGTTTAATTATGTTTTCGTTAATTTGGAATTGCATATTGAAACAATTAATCAACGCAACGCAGACATAAATAATTGCATATATGTAATAAATATTAAAAATTGAGATTGGAACGAGCTTTCAAAGCTTTTTACATTGAGAGATATAATTCAAGATTTGGAAATGTTAATGTTATGACTAAAATAGTCTCGAAAATAAATAAGTTATACCACCTGTTTGATACATTCAATGACTCTGGGCATGTCATTAGACGCAAACTTCATACTTCCAAGATACTCTACATTAATATTTTTTCAATCTACTATCTGATTGTGTAATTCCATGTATAAGATGCACTTTTCACTTCTCAGTTTTAACGTTCACCGAGCCTCACAACGGCATTTAATTAGTATAAAACAGATGTACTAATTATTATAGTGTTTTATAATGCACTTCGTAAATCATACATTGAATTCCCTTCTCCGGCCTCTATAATATTTCCAGAGGATTTAAATCCCGCAGAGTTAATTACTGATTAAGCTCTTTTGTTTCCCAACAGGGAAATCATGTTAAACAAAAGGGGCTCATTTAAAATTCTATCGAAGTTGGCCGTGCGATGTTAGGTAATAAAATACAATAACGAGAAGTTTGTTTAATGAATTGGACACGGTACACTGCAGTAGTACTCGTGTTCAAATTACAGTCTCTGTTTTTACGTTATAACGAGACGTTAATTACAATTGTAACGATTTTTCGTTGCATTACTGTGGCCGAATACAATTTTCCGCTGTTCCCATTAAGAGATTAATTGGAACGATCGTCAAATAGTCGTGTTCCCAAATAATATAAATTATCAAGTATAGCATGCAATTACAGTCGATCGGCTGTTTACTCAAGCGATTGGAACATGTCAATTAATTAGACTCCTATTGCAGCACGTTTTTGGTTTAATAATTATTTTAAAATAAGAATTCTCATGCTGCATTCAAATGTGATAGTAAAACATTTAAAATCCCATTCTGAAAATGTTTTTATAATCACTACACTTGTTTTGTTATGAAACAACTATTAGAGTAGAATTGTTCTATTTTTATCTTCTTTTCGTTCCTCGCATTTCCTCTGCTATTGAGAACGATTAATGCAAATTTTATCGCCAGATACCGCGAGCACGTATCTCGATGCAATAACTTGGCCCGTCGCTGTCGCCTGCAAGCTGCGCGTCCTGACGAGATTAGAATTAATTAATCACCCATTATTTTTTTTTTTAAGAATCATCGCCAAGTGTGTCGCCAGTGGAATTCGTACGGAATGTGGCCAAGTTCGTTTTCTCATTTACTAGATTTCCTCACGGACTTAGTAGTGGATTTCTTGTAGAGTCAATGAACGAGGAAATTTGCAATTAGCTTGAATTATTTACTTTGATTATACACAGAGTCACTGTAATTATCTTATAATGAAAGTTGTCAATTGTTCTCTTAGCATTAATCATTCAGGGAAACTTTCCTAAAATTCTTAAAGAATTGCTAAATAATATCCCAACTTAAATGTGTAACTGGGACGTGTGTACTTCATTGATGGATTGTATTTATGTAACTATAATCACCTCCATATTTCCTTTATAACTTTCTTTCAACGTCTCAATTTATTCGAGTGCACAATAGTATGCAGTTAAAAAATGGGGACTCGGAATACATACATACATACAGAGGGCAATATTTGAGGATCGTATTCTACGACGCAAAATAAGACGAAGAATAAGAATGACAAAATTATGTTTCGAGTATCATTAATTAGTTATTAATAAATAAAAATTGGGCGCTTTTGCGCCTGAATTGATCAGGCAATTCGATTTGCATCGTCAGCACACAGGCACGGCCTGCTTCAACGTATTGACGTGTTTCGATCGAAGGCGATCAGCTGTCAGTCATACGACGATGCAAGTCGAATTGCCTGATTCAGGTGCAAGAACGCCCAATTTTCATTTATTAATACCTAATTAATGAAGCTCGAACTGTAATTTTGTCAATATTTATTTTGGCTCCTAGAATACGATATTCAAATATTGCCCACTAGTTGGTTGAGAATCAAATAAAAACGAAATTTGAAAATGAATTTCATAAACAAATTGATTTTTCTTATGAAAAAAAGCTTATAACCTAAATAAATCATTAGCAAATATATTAAATATATATAGCATAGAGCAAATATATTAAATTTCGATATTGAATATTAAATTCAATATTAAATAAATTCTATCATACATACACATATGTATAAATAGATGTATGTAGCAGTATCACATCCGAACGAATGGTCCAATCGGTTTCGTTGGAGTTTCGTATTAAATCATTCATTAAGCATACTAAATTAGGATATTTTTCACTCGATGAATATTTCAATAAACACAGCAGTTCTCTCTTCCATTCTTTTTATCCGTTTCATCTCCCATTACTTTCCTCCAGTCGCTTTATAATCATACTTTCTCCGTCTCATCTCTAAAATATATTAGACGTTGAATCTTGGAAACGTTTAATCGCAAGATTAAAAATCTAAGAGGTTGTAAATGTATTTCGTTTTCAAACAGCAACACGCCCACGGCGTCGACTTCCGAGACTGAGCGTCGGAACCTGTTTGGTGAAGAAGAAAGTCGACGTTCCCAAACTTGACTCTCGAACGTTGGCCTCGGAACTTTCCTGTTGGCCTCCTTTTCCACGTTTCTCAAGGATTCCTGCTAGCTCGTCATTGCTGTGATATCATTCACGTTATCATACACCCCACAATCTCTCATCCGTTTTGTACAAGTGATATCTAACAAGTAATTAATGGTCAATTTGTTCAAAAAAAGTTATTCTATATTTAATTGTGGAATCACTCACTATATTTAGTATGAAACAGAGATAGGTAGAAGGATACCTTATACCTTGTAACCTGAACGTGGACCCTAGAGAGGAGATCTCATGATTTAAAATCTCCGTACTCCCAGCAGGAGGCGAGGGTGATTCGCGATATAGAATACCAAGGTACGCTTAGGCTAGTTCAGGTTTCCAGAGGAAAAGGGGAGCAGCCGACGGAGGGCCTTTTCGTGGAATTTTATCTGTCGGTGGATACCGTGCTCCGGAGGGTAAGAGGGGACGTAGCTATAATACCAGCAGGGCCAAGATAAGAGAAGACGCGGGAGACAGAAGGAAGAGGGGTGGCCGAGTTCGTCCGTCAGTACAACGAAAATTCCGTCCGCAATCTCTGAAGGAATCTTCGGTATCTCAGCAGCCAGTGCAACCCTCCGGTGCACAGGCTTATTTCTCTTTAGCTGGCAGCGCCGTTGAACTTGGTGAAAGACGTGCAGCGCGAAGAAGCCAGCTGACGGACAGGAAAAATAGGAAAAGAACAAGCGACGAGCGAAACGAGCCTCGATGCTCCGAGAAGAAAAAAAGGAATAAATGGAAGGAAGGAAGAATGCCGATTGATAGAGCAACAGTTTCATTTTACACCGAGGCAAACAAAGCTAGGAACGGAACAGGAATTCCTTTCTCCTCCTTTACTTTCTACTATTCCTCGTTCTTTTCTGAGCTCCAATTCTCGCTTCTAGGTTCCTGTAAGAAAATACGAAGGCAGAGAAAGTCAGAGACGATCTGTGTTTCGTAAATGCCCCTGGAACAGCGTTACCATATTTGCGCGATTTCAGGGAGAGTGGTAGGGATTGTGGGACCATTGTGGAGAACAGTGGGGATTATAGGGCTGCTGTGCAGGGCATGAGTGAGGCCCAAATGAAGTGCCTCAATAAATCAATCTCAATAATCAATTCTCTTAAAAGTCTACAATTTAGGAAAATTATAATCTAATCGCTGTTACTTCTTATCGCGTCTGATAATCAGAAATTAATCTCACACGTACTTTCCACGAATTCAAACAAGCTGAAAAATAATTTTCCATTGTATGCATGCATATTTTTCTCCTCTTCGTCGTTCCATCCATTCGTTCTTCATTATTCATCGTTTTATCCCCCCTTTCACGAGACACTGGACCCTCTCTTTCTTGTCTGACACGGAAATTAAACGGGCGACCTACATCGCCGAAAATCTGACGTTTAATAAAGAACAAGCGATAGGTACCTTCCAACGTCGCGCCGCCGCGCCGGCTGCACGTACCAGTTGGATTTGAATTAATTCGCACGGGGGCTATCGCGTCGCGTTACGGGATACGATAAGAGCTCGATACGACTGGCTCGTGTTAAAGAAAATTAGTTGCACTTCGTTTCGTGACTGGCTCCCAACTGCAGACTTATAGCTGTTCCTTTGTTTCGAGTTAATGAACTGAAACCCGGTCCGTTTCTAAATGGAATACTTTTCTGTTTCATAGGACATGGAGGATGTATATTGTTTTTTTTCTTTAAATCGACGATAAAGAGACTGCGGTTGATTAGATTATCTTTAAGAAAGTTGACGATATTTCTTTGTCCTTATCTCTGTTTTTATTCGATTTCACTCTTTCTTGTTGATTGAAGACAATCGTCTTGTGGTCTCCTGCTTAACCACGCGAGATTCTTCTTATTTCTCTTCTAGCTTTCAACGGTTACGATTTTATCAATGGGAATAAAAAATGTTTCCTCCTTTCATCGTTTATGTAATTGTAAAATATTGCGTTTCCTGCAAAGGAATTCGTATGGCCAGTGAATCCAATCCGAATGCATAAAATCTGTTGCTCGAATAATTACTTTCCCATCCGTAGGAACCAATACACTCGGTAAAAGTTTCACAAAAGCGTTACGTGACAAGGAGCTATTTTTGTTTCATGTTTTATCGCTTTCCTGTTACGGCATGTCTCCTCAAATAAGAAGAGATAATTCCTAAAGCAAACATCGATTTATGCAACGCGAGGAAACGTACTATCGTCCTTGTTGCAAAATAAGGCAAGACTCTCAAGTTTCTATTAGCATTCAATATTTGCCATCGTCGAGTGTAAACGCAAAATTTTTTTTTTTAAAAATAGAGAAGACTCGCTCGATGATTCGTGATTTCGAGAAATCAAATCATCGCCCTTGAGAATCTGATATCGGGACCACTTTCTTGTTGGAGATGACGGGATTTACTTACGAAACGAGAATTCTGACACACACCCTGGGGGCTCGTTCGTGGCCCAGATACGCGGCTATCTTTTGAATACGATTTCCGGACATTTTCGCAAGATACGTGTGGATATTGTGTATATTTGCGGACGGGTCACCTACTTATCGTAATTCTTACGTCCAGGGCTCGTTCGGTACGGGACGTTACTTCGCGAAGCAACTTTCCTCGGATATGAAATCTGGAAATATTGATAACGAAATTGGAAAGTTCGAAGAAATTCACAATGGAACAGCTAGTCGGACGAATGCAATTTCGAGCAGATTTAACTTCAGTTATAATTTTAATTTTAACGTTACAATTGTATTAAAGTCGTACCATTGTGACATTGTAATGCGGACTTTTATGCAAAATAAAATTTGTGGATTATCAATTTTATTAAAAATTTCCTTTAATCCTTCAAAATTCCATCGCACTATACACTTCCTTGTCGATATTTCATTCACTTCGATTATATTCTCTACGTTCGTGTGTTTCGACGTAATCAATTTTGTAACAAACGAATAAAATCTTCAGTCTAGTAATCCCTAATGGATTCAACTCAGTCCCTAATCGATTACTCGATTCGATTCGCTCCTAGTCAGCCAGTCCAGCTCCACATTGTCACCCGTGCATCGCAATTGAATTCAGTTTCGCGATCTGCCTGTACTGATCTACGGACGCGTGTAGCAGCTACGTAACGAGATGGAAGGGTGAAAGGCCAAGGCGTCGCGCTGTCACACGTAGTCGAAGGCCTAACTGATCGTAAACGTAACCAGATAGTCCGGATTCCTGCTATCCTTCCCTCGCTGGACGATACGGAGCGTGAAATCAGGTTCGCGTTACTGTAACGGCGAGATCAATGCACGAGTATCGCATGTGCCGTACACCATGGTTCAACGATCCGTGATGACATAACGGCGTTTTATTTATGCTTATTCGTCGCTCGCCTGTGCTGTGATAACGCTGATCGAGAATCTGTTGGAATAGGAAGGTACACGATTGGACGTCGAGAAGTTACGGCGTTTCAATAGGGAAATCAGGCTCTTGTCTATTTTAAAAGTCGTTCATTTTGCGACCTTCGATTGCCTCAAGATCCTTTCTAAAACGCGTTTAATTCGTTCTATCTCTGTACTTTCATAATAGCGAAAGGAAGATATAAGTTTACTTGAAGAACACAAGTGACCTTCAAATAACCTTGACAAAATAAAGATACCGCCCACCAGTTATATTCAACGGCACTTATCGTCGGATACAGCTCGTGAATGTTAAATAATATCCTGTATAAAAGAAAGTCTATAGTTCTAGTGTTAATGAAAAACTGTTTGGATTCCTTTTCAGTGTTAATGAGAAACTGATGGAATCCCTTCAAGTACTGGTGACACATTTACATAACGAAACGAAGATTTCTTCACGTTACCAAATGCCTGTTGTCCACGTTACGTCAAATATTTGAGGTGAAAGTAGAATACCCTAAACTCCAGGAGGCCAGGAGTCTCTCTATGTACATTTCAAATGAACCCACGCTTCCGCTTTGATAGAAATTAATCCATCAGCAAAATTGAAATAAACCTTTCAAGTGCGATTCGGCGGGATGTTTGTAACATTCGCGATCCGACGAACAGTGGCGCGTCGCGCGTGACGCGTTGAAAAATTCCGGAAGTTATTGCTTATTCGGAAAGAGAATAACTGAAACGAAAGTCCCTCATGTCGTTCTCTGGAACGTGCGATAAGGCAATTTCTCTTGATACGCGATTCCACGAATGTGACGCTGGGACCCTAACTGGTGAGTGCATCAGGTGTTAATAATTTACACAGGGTTGAGTCGCCTAACGTTTGCGTCTGAAATGTCTGCGCCGTCGTCACATATTACTTCGAATGTTATACAAAATATTCGGAAAAAATCAGTCTGTGTAAATTCTGTTTGAAAAGCTCTTGAAACATGACGACAGTCTCAATTTACTTCCTTTCATAATTCTAGGCCTGTTATTCGTTTAAGACGTGCGCTCTTTGTCGACAGTCACTTTTTCTTATGAAAATGCTTGCTCGCATCTCGAATGAGGCTCTTTCTCGGTAAGCGAAAGTGATATACCAGGAAGTAGCCGTTCCATCAATCGCGTCTTGCGGCTTTAGGCACTTCGTTTTATCGCTAAAACATGCAAAAGTTAATCGATCTTTACGCGGAAGACAAAGACATTCAGTTTCGCCGTATACGCGGATACATGCATTTCTGACAACAATGAACGTTTTCGACAGTAAAAGCGTTGATAGAGGGAAGGCAGGTACGTTCGAAAACTTTCCTGTTTCTCGGATGGCTTTTAGAAACTTTCTCGGTCGGTGAAAAATGTAGAAATTCTTGTCCACGTACGTACCTATTTTACGGACGTGACTAAATCGCTGTATTCGGAAGAATGAAGTAAAAGAAGAAAGTGCATTACTGTCTTTCCCTCCGCTCCTCACGTGTCTCGCCCATGCGATCATCGATGCTTTTATTATTATTATTTTATTAACAAACATGTGCCCTTTAGCCCTTTCTTACGTGTCTTGCCTGTACAAATAAACATTGATATTTTTATTAGTATTATTATTTTATTAACGAGCATGATTTCTGTATCCTTTTAAAGAACAGGACTATTCCTGTCTCACGTGTGTTAGCTGTGCAAATAATTACTTTCATTAACTTTTATTATTGTTATTAAAATTATTTTATTAACGAGTATGAGTTCTTTAGCTCTTTAAAGTTCTTTAGAAGGCATGAAAGTAAAAGGAAATACAAGAAAATGATTAGCTACTAGGTGACATAAACTTTAAATAATTTTACCTTTATAAAATTTATATAATAGATGACATGAACTTAATTAAAATTGAGACCATAACTAATTACTAAAACGTGATATGATTGATTCGTTAATTACGATACGTGAGTTGATAGACCGCGGAAGGAAGGTACCATCGGATCTAGAAATCTTAATAAGAAAGAGGATGAGGGCAGTCACCCAGGGTGAGGGGGGGGGGGGGAATGTCCGATCACGGGATCGAGGCGCGTGATCGAGAGCGCGCTTTCTAAACCGAGAAGTTAAATCTCCTATCGGTAAATCGTCTGGCGATTACGCGGCGGGGAAGCCCGAGGCAGAGGCCGAAGGCAGGGAGGGACGGGCTTGCACTTGCACTGCGTGCGCTAGACGATTCGTTCCGGTTCGAAGCCGTCGACAGTAGTATAGTTCCTTTCTCCGGAAAATCCGGTCGCCCGGCAATTGCGACCCTGCTCGTCGCTGCTCGAAGGAAGGAGGAGAAGGGTGGACAAGCACGGTCAGCGGTGCGGCGGTATCCTGCGAAGGACGGTGAATGAAGAAAGAGGCACGGAGAGAGGCCGATAGTATTCCCTTGGCATGAGAAACCTTCGCCTCCCGTTCCCGGACGTCGCCAAATGAATTCGTTCCGAATGCAATTCGCAATTTGTCGTTAACGCGCTCGCGAGACAAACGCCCCAGAGACTGTTGCGTTGTAAATGCTCATCGCGGTGTAATTAAGTTCGAGCCTCGTGCAACGGCCACGTGTCACCTGAATAAGAATGCTGTGTACCGCCGTCGCGCTTCTCCACTGAATAAACTGTCGCGCACAGGCCGGCCCCGCGATCGATCGTTCGCCTTCCGAACTCAACGCGCCATACGCCGTTGTTACCAATTAACTGAAACGATCTCGCATCTCGGCTTGTATAAAAACGGAAATTACAACCGTTTCACACGACTCTCTAATTTCTATACAAAACAGAACAACGGTCAATTGCTCCGAGTTACGTGGACACAATTATAATGTAATAAGTAATAGTAATGTTGCTTCTCAAACGTTTTATAATCAAATCGCTCGTTTATTCCGGAAGATTAAAATTTAATTGTGTATCTCTAAGATATAGAGGGTACATTTGTCTCAGTTTACGCGACAAATTGTAAATTGTACGCGGAACGAATTCATTCGGACACATCCGTAATGGTATGAGGCGAGCGTTTCCTCGCACCGAGATAACTGCCGCGCCGTGTTTCACTTCCATCTCTTCTTCCTTTTTTTTTCTTCTTCTCTTCTCCCCGTCCGTCTGCTATTTTCACTTTATTCTTTTAAAATTTCCCGACGAAGAAATTTCCTTCAACACCGATCATAGAACAACCTGTTTCACTCCCTCTTTATACCCCGTTTGCTTCATTTCAGTAACTGGTTATATAAATAAAAGCGTACTTACATAATGTTATGGATGCTTTTCGTCAACATTTACAAGTCGAAGAAAGTCGGGGCACAGGTTCGCGTTACATGGAAACGTATATCATTAAGCGTATCAGATTCGATCTAAAACACTATTTATCACGCGTCGGTGATCACGGAAAAAAAGCAAGTACAGATCTCAGAGGATATCGCATCACTTTAACGATTCCACAGACGTAATACAACACGCGTGTCAGAGTAATATCTTGTTCCTCGCGGTGTAACCGTAACGTAACGCTTCGAACGTAATTCGTTGCTCTATTTTACATTGTAGTCTGCCAATTGTAAGAAACTGTCTAAAACTGACCCATCCCATTAAAAGACCCATTAAAAGACCCATAAGTTCCAGACAGAGAGTTATTGAAGGACTTCAGGTTATTTTTGGCTAAACTGTCCCAAAAAAGGACTATAGTATGGCCGCCATTTTGGGACCACATAACCAGGAAAGACAGTAAAGGCACTGGCCGTTCACTCGGAACATTTATAATCGCCTTGGTGTCCAAGTGCCATGAAATTCTTACGCGATTTTAGGTCGTACCATGTAGTTGGGTACGAAATTTACAATGTAAATCTCGGTCTCGGAGTTTTCACCGATACTTACCGGTCGGTTGAGTCACCAGGTGAAATTTTAGGTTTACCGGATGCGCGACGTGGAAACCAGTCACCGAAGATGCTTAGCATTCTTGTTTTAATGATGATCGTTCACTCATTTTCCCTGACCTTCTTGTTAATTACGAATGTTTGGAAGCTTTGTAGAAAACAGAAGATTATTAGGTACTATGATTGATCGTCGTTGTTTTGGGCATTATGATGAATCGATGTTAAACGTGTGCTAGAATTATTAGGGTCAGGTGTTTCAGGAATTTTCAGTTGCAGTATTTAAGATATATTTGAGAGTCTTTATGGAAAATAGAAATTTATGATACATCGTTGTTATGGGAATTCGGATAAACCATTATTAAATGTGTGCTAGAATTACTAAAGTCAGAGGTTTCAGGAATTTTCAGTTGCAATGTCCTTTCGGATTTTTAAGGTTGATTTAATGACTTCATTTTAATAAAATGAAAACATGTTCCTACCTTCGTTCTATCTATCGAGCTGGTTCCGTGATTTCACCGAACGAATGTCAGGCGATCTCGAGGAGAACGAAAGAAGAAAGTCTTCTCTCTCTCCCCGTTCGCGAGATGCTGCCGCACCTGCGCGCATTCCATTCCGTGACCCGAAAATTTTTAAAGTCTTCCATACGTTCAAACTTGACCGTGGCTGCCACGCCGATGTCTCGCCGCGTGTTCCGCGGTACCTTCACCTTGGCCGGATCTCCGCGCGGAGGGAGGAACGCGCGCGATTACACGCGGCTTGCTCCGCGGGCCTTGAACGTGAAAGGGAACCAGTCGACACCGTTGATAATAATGTCTATTGAATATTCAGTGGATGTTTCTCGGATTCACGCGAGCCCAGCGTGGCTCCGCGTGAAAGTGTCCCAAGATCTTCACTGTTTTTAGTTCATAGTGACAGTGATGATCGATTATTATTAGATTGTTCAATGATTATTCTCATGAGAAATCCGTTCTCTCGAAATCGTCGATTTCAAATTACACCGGAGAATGTCGCTGGGTACATTAGTTGATTCACTCGATCGTTACTCTCGTGAGAAATGCGTTCTTCTGAAATCATCTGGTCATCGATTTCGAATTACTCCGGAGAATGTCGGCTGAATCAGGGGGACCGAAAAGGCGCAGTGAAAGTTGGGACACGTGCTTTGTGATTCATCGCTCGATACTTACCTCACAACGAGGAGGTCACAGTCGTACTCGGTTTGATTTTGATTCACGAAATACCGGGGTTATTCTCACTTACGTCCGGACTCGAGTCCGGAGGCTGTGAAACAGGTCGCGTTTCTATTTCATTGTGCCTCGCGCTCTTCACTGACGTGAGAATCTCATCATCGTCGTATTGTAATTAACTATTTCAACGAAGCTTCGGTCTAATTGTATTGTAATTAAGTATTTCAACGAAGGTTTAATTGCAAGTACAGTGTTGTTCTTTGAAAGCCAGATCACTATGGCAATTAGTCGACGTGAGTTTATTCAAACGTTTGCCATTCAGCATGACACGAACACACTTTTTTCTTTGCAACATTTATTCCCGATTGCTTAGATATTAATTGGGGTATGTATCGTTTTAGGGCTTTAGGTAAACAGAGAATCAAAGAACTAAAGATTCCTTAATAAAATTTTTAATAATTCAATAATTAGAGTCTAAAATGTACAATGGAAACATTTAATAACAATTGTTAACATTAACTCAATATAACAAATTGTTGAAAGGCTACTACAAATAGGAGAATGTATCACTAGGGATGTTGTAACACTAAGATTTGGAACGATCGATTCTTTCCTTGTAGACACGTGTATTCTCTTCGAAGGTAGACCAGTTTCTGTCCCAATGGACCCAATCCTAGATTCAATCCCAGAAGCTTCCTGTCAGTATTAAATTGATCTAATCTCCATTCTTCTTTACAAAAATTCTACTAGGAAAATATTAGCAGTTTTCCACTAATTAATATAAGAGCAACCCATGAGGAAGGACGTCGTTGCATGAGAAAGTATCGATACAATTTTGCATGACCACATGAGTGATCAATACGCATCGGTTGAACACTTCCGAGCGCATCTTCGCCGGCTTCGGAGAGTTAGCCTACTTTCTCTAGAAAGAGAATTTTAAACCAACGTACGAGTGGTACCCACTCCCTCATCCTGAGCATCAGCACCAGCTCTCTTCCTCCCTCCAACGTACCTTTCCCTGTCTCCCAGCCCGAGGAAGGGAACCTCTCTCGGTCACGTCGTCTCTCTTCATTTGCTTCTCTCATGTTCCCTCACTCTCTCCTACGGTCGACGTAGTTTCCTCGATTTACTCAACGGAGGATTCCTCCAGACTGGTACCCCTCACGGAGTCTATATAAGCGGAGTGCTCGTACGGGGCCGAGTATCTTTTGTGTTTGTTGCGACGGAGTCGCGGGACCTCCTCCGAAGAGGTCGACTTGTGTTCCCGGTTTGACGAGTGTCACGATGGTGTGCGCAACGCGACGTCAAGCTAGATCCGCGTTCGATTGAACCCGTCGAAAGTTGAAACCGCGGCGCGCCGCGTCTGTTTACACTGGTGCGTCGAGGAACGGGGAGACAGGAGAAGAAACGAGAAGAGAGGAGGAAATAGAGTCGAGAACACCTTTGGTAGTGTCGTTTAACTTGTGTACAGTGCCACTAGCGATTTGCACGCGACCATGCTTCAGAGCAAGGTAGGTGATCGAGGAGTCCCCAACCTCTTCGAGGTATATGCATATCTCGATTGTTTCATTCATCGATTGTGTATAGTGTTTGTTCGGTCTTAAAGATGTTCGTTCGATCATACGAAGTTAGAACGTGATACGACACGGTTCTTCGAAGTTTTATTAGGGGACAGAATCTAATAGTGCGGTAAAGCAGAATGTCAACTGGATTGGCCAAAAATATGGGCCATTCGAATCCACGTCTTCATTTCCCAGAGAATCAACACAAAAATCGTTTTAATGATTCGTGGGAAGTACATTTCAAAGCCTTCTGATCAGTACTCCGGGAGATTATGCCGACCGCATTGGAAGTTACGTTAAATTAAACGAATTTTGTGTTAATTCTTTAAGAAATCGAATTATGTTTATATTTTCCGCTACTTTTTTTGCCTTCTCGATAAATCGGAAGAAGAGAAGCCGAGAAAATAGAGGAAGAAATGGCACGTGGCTACCCTAGGCGCTTTAAGGGGGGACAGTCCGATTGGGGGTATTCGATCGTCGTCAAATTTCGCACTATTTTTACCTCGTTATCAATACAACAGCAAAGAAGTTTATTAATTCGGTGAGAAAATGACAGAAAAGCCACATGGCTACCCTAGGCTCCTTAATTCGAGGTGATTAAGCCTGCGATCTCTGATTGCGGCACTCGCGGACCTGTTGCAATTGACCGGAAGGATTCGTCATGGAAACGGTAGTTCGTGTCGCAGATGCGATTTTCTCTCTCTGGTCGTCTGGGAAAGTTGTCGACCGCTAATCTTCTAAGGATTCTCTCAGTCGATGATTTTTCAACGGGAGCCTAAGCAGCGTCATGCAGCTTTCCCAGATATTTTATAGATTAATCATGATTACACTATGAACTTCATATATTTATAGAAAAATAGTACGTAAAAAATTATACATAAATCAGTTTATGTTCAAGGACACATAAAATATCGAGGGCGAAATCATGATTTTTAAAATACAAAAGGAATTCCTGTTTAGATTTCATTTTCTACATTGACATTGCAAATGGTTTATTTTGGATAAAGATCCGCAGTCTAATCATGGCAAATGATACAACTATTAAATAACATTTGTAGGGAGGTCTGGTTTAAATTGAAAAAAAATTGCTAATATTTTTGTAAAACCCATTGCTAAATTTTGTAGGACACTACTAAATTAACGTATTCGCTGTAACGTATGTATCTAGCGTACGCATGACGCGATTTCTAAATGTAGAGTAAAATAACTGCCACCAGCATTTGAGATACGTTTGAGGGGTAACGGTAGATAAAAGTGAAACGAGTAGATACATAGATCAACGGTACTATTTTTGTAGCGTGAAAGTAAAACAATTTTTTAGCTGCTCGTATCGAGCGCGGACGATGTTACAGTTACCCGACACGCTGTTGCATCAACGTTACGAGCGTAACTAAACGTGATGAAAATGATTATAGCCTCAGGTTTAATTAACGAAAGTATAGAAAGCAGGAATTATAGTTCGACGTTGCAGTGATTGAGGGATAATTGCAGGCCACCATTTGGCATTAAAATGTAATTAAAGAAATTTAATAAAAAAATTATTTCAATATTCTCTTAGATAGAAAATAATTACATGTTAGTGCAGATTGCTAAATTGGAATCCGAATGGCATTTACATTTACTTCTTATTCAAATTCTCGTCTATCTATAAATCGTCAATCCTTTCAACATTAAGACTTTATTAGCCGTACTAAGAATTTCGTCATCCACTGAAGTGTTGAGAATTCCATCATCGAGAAATCTACTTTGACCCCTAGAAATTGTGGGTCACACTCCTTATAATTGTCACATCTTTCACCGTGAATTATTTACGTCTTACGACGAAATTGCAAACGTCTTCTGATACGGAAGAGGTATGCACGAGGTGGGAAAAGTGGAAGGCGAACTAAACATCGGATTTTCGAACAAATCGTTCGATAAGAAGCGATGCCTTACACCGCGTTACGTGCGCTCCGGCTACGTGGCCGGAATATATGACTATGCATGGAGGAGGTGTTTGACCTAGTCGCAATCTGCCTACATCGATGCAACCGTCCGTCCCCCGTACCGGTTCCGACCTACCTGTAAACTATTGCACACACGCGAGACTACAGGTTGGGCCTCAACAAGTGGGCGCATTATACTATATACACAGTATCTCAGTTTTAATAAAAACAATTTGCGGAGACATTGGATAAAATGAAAAATATAAGCGTAGGACATGCGACTTCGTGTTTGTCTTCGCGTTGCGCTTCTCTCGGATGCACTTGGGAGAAAGTATTATGTTAACCTTGCAACTCGGTCAGTGTCCCAGTTCAGAGTTGCAAGGATTTCTAGACAACATTTGCTACTCGTACAACCGCTACTATTATTTAATAAATTGTTTATCTCTTAATTTAAACTATTTACTAGTTATCGTTACATTTATTTTGTGTCAACGCTTCGAATCTTCGCCTCGAGGATTGCAAAAAGAATTGACTTAAGAACGTACAGGGAAACCCTTGACCCTTACATCAAGAACTATCATCCCAATGTTATTATAAAAATTTCTCTTTTAATTTCAGATTTTCATTATCCTGTTCTGCGTCCTGCTAATTGAGTACCAGGCTCAAGCAGTGGTTAACAAAGCTCAATCGCAGACACTGGTTACAAAGGACGAAGAGAAGAAGAACGAAATTAAAGCCGACGACAGAATAAGTAACTCCTACGGGCCACCTTCTGATGACTATGGACCACCGATTGGAATTAAAGGACCAGCGCCTGTTTACGGGCCACCGGAATTAGTCGGTGACCAAGGCCCAACGCCTATATATCCGCCACCACCACCGGACGTACCCCCGCCTCCGATCTACGGGCCACCATCGTCCTACGGACCGCCGCGAAATATTAAACCGTTTTTCGGTCCACCTAAACAAAGTTTCGCTCCCCCATTGTCCTCTTTGCCGTCGAAATTCAGTTTTGGATCGGTGAAGCTTCATTATGGGCCACCGAAGCAGCATTATGGACCGCCATATTCGTTCAGGCCGCCGAAGATTCAATACGGTCCACCATTAAAGTTCACTTCGTCCCTTTCGAATCAGTTTTCAAGTTTGGGAGCCCCGAGTTTCGGATTAAGTAAACCAATACATGGGCCCAGTGTTCCAGTGTCTCTCGATGCTTACGGACCCCCGCAAAAATTGGCTGTTCAATTTAACTCGCAGCCAAGTGACGATTATGGTCCACCGCCTGCGCTGTCTGTAGCGCCTGAGGCTCAGTACGGGCCACCCGCTGACCTTTACAGGCCTCCGGTGGTTCCGCCACCAGGAGTATCAGCGCCACCAACACCGCCTGACATCAAATACGACGGCTGGCAGCCTATCGCTGGATTAACTAATCAACAATCTGGGAATTTCGGGCATTCCGAGGAGCACAGGGTTTCGGACACCTCTTCGCATGTAGCGAGTGACTCTTACGGAGCTCCGCTTCAGAACCCCGAGGATCACGATTTGAAGAGTTCAGTCAGCTCCGGTGATGACGAGAAAGGACTTCCACCGCCACCGTTGCCCGAATACGAACCGTTCCACAACAATATTCCACCGAAGAATCCTGAAAAGCTTTCTCAAGGTCAGATTAACTTGCAGTACGACGTGCCTAAGGTAGAGCCGCTTTCTCTCGTGAAAACAGTCGGATTCGAGTTGCTCCCTGGCGCACAGTTAACTTCGGATCATAATACTGGATTACCGGTATTAAATTTGCCAGTGTTTGATCTTGGATCGCATCCGAGCTTCGGCACTGCAGAAGATTTCTCGCAAAAAAGCACGCTGTCGAACAGCTATGGTCCACCTGTGTCTAACGGTCCGTTCGGAAAATTCAATTCCATCGAATCAGGTGTATACCTGCCTCCAGTGCTTGACTCCTACAGCGCGCCTCCTCTCTCGTCCTATTCATCTAATGGCCCATATCCAGCCGCGGAGGCAGGCCGCGCGTCATCATTCTCATCCTTCGGACTGCACGGTAGCTCGCTTTTCAAACAAAGCATACATCACCATCGCCCGATCGGATTCAGACCGCCGCCGCTTCCTCCCGGCTCCCTGATCCCACCCAGAACCCGCGACGCGATCAAATTCAAAGAACCGATCCCCAGCGGGCTCTTAACTAATCTCAATCGCTACTTGCCTCCACTGAGACACGCGGAATTAGTCAAATCGCCAAAGACGTATCATTCACCGCTGTCGTTCGAGCAGCAGCTGCCGTCACTCCATGCCCCGATCGCTTTCAACAAACTAGCCAACAGCTTGCATTCACCGATAGCCGCGCCGAACGCGCAGTACGGGACACCCCTGACGTTTAGCGAGTTTAATACACCGGCACCGGTGCTGACGTACGGAGCGCCTAACTTCGGACCCGCTTCTTCCTTCGTCTCCGCCGGGCACAATTTATACGACAGCATCAGTAACGCTATAACGACTACGTACGGCACGCCGGTGGTGAATATACCGCTGTCGACAGGTGACGGTCACGATTGCGGCTTCCAGCATTCAGCTCCTGGCACGCAGTACAGCTTTCAGGACACCAGAAGCCATGCTCCTAGCTTCGGAGCCGCGCTGGGTCCAAACTTTAAGGCTGAATCGTTGAACGTTTTAGGAGGATCAGGAAGTATCGTGCCGTCGATAAGTCAGCTGAGCTTGGAGAGCTTCGAGCAACCGAAGACAAACCTGAAAGACAGCTATGGGATGCCGATAGGTGTTCATGAAACTGGGGACAACGTTCTGTCTAGCGACCATAGCCAAGCTGTTGAGACAACAAACGTTCTATTCGCTCCAACCTCTACGCAATCTCAAGTCTCGGGTTCTCATTACGAGCAAGAAAGTAGCGGTGCTAGGGCTGAAGCCTTGACTCTCGAGCAGAAATATCAGGCGAAGAATGTTCCGAACAATGTGGATGCTAGTCAATTTCTGAATACCCAGGAGGGCAGCGAGGCTCTGTCGTTAGCAAAGGGACTGACAACCAGTGGAGGCGATGGTTTTGAGATCCAGGGTTCCAAGGGTACATACACTCTTCAGATCCAAGCTGCTGATGGGGGACTAGGAACGGAGAACTCTGATGGTAGCATCAGGCATGATCAGGTGTTATCAAATGGACTCCTGCAAGATATTCTTGCGGCCATCGAACAGCCTGAACGGGGACAGGTTCAGCTTCAGGGCCAGCCTGAGGCCCAACCGTTGCAGCATGTGTTTAGTAGCGACGCGTTGCAGTCCGCACTTAACGACGTTCCTAAAGGACATTATATTACGGTGGATGAGAAGGGAAAGGATATCGATGAATTAGTGGGGCAAGCTAGCGAGAGGAACGGGAGTCAAGTCGATAAAGAATCTGCGAAGCAGGAGGCTATTGCGCTTTTCTTCAATAATCAATACGGCGACGCGAGGAAGGAGATAAGGTCGGTAACGAAGAATGAGAAAGTAGTTTCGTCTGCAGATGGGAAGGATGAAACGAAGTCCTCTTAAACCATTCTGGTTGTTACGTTATTTAAATTGATATCGCAGAAGTTTGTATTTAAACCCACAGTCTAATTAGGAACTATTTAATATAATATCTAGACTGCGGATGTTTATGCAAATTTCTATATTTATAAATAAAATTAAAGAAAAGAAACGCTCATAGGCTGGTATTCAGAGTCGTTGTTTATTCTTAAGATCATCTTAAGCTTTTACTATCTTTGTCTATCCCATATTTCCAGTCCCTGTCTTGTACAGGAAACAGGGATTTAAGCAAATGCTTAAGGCGATCTTAAATATAAGTAACGACTTCGAATACCGACCATAGACATTAGTTTCCTCTCCTAAAGATAATGAAATGTATCTTACTTTGGGTATTTTGTATTACTGTCTTTCTGTGAAGTGTTTAAAATTCCCATAAATGCACAAACATCCGCAGTCTAGTAATTTGAAAGTGATAATCGCTTGTTACCTAGAGATCGATGATCTTACGAAGGAGAATGGTTTTATTCATTCAAGAGATACTCGTTTCTCGGACACAAGAATCATGTAGGCGTCAAGCGTGTGAACCTCTTTCTTTCTCTCCCCTCCTTTTCATACGAGACTTGACGTCCCTTATCGGAGCTTAATTGCGACGCAAGGTGATGCGCGAAAGCTCAAGCATTCTTCAGTTTCATACGAAGCATAAATTTCCCGCCCTTTTCATTCGAACGGCTCCTCGTACGATGGAGAGGTTACTAAGGCAAGTAAAAGTCTCAGATCCCATTTGGGGTCGCCGGACAATCGTGTCACGGCCATCCGTCTTGCATGCACATAAATAGAAGTAATATCTCTGTTTATGGAATGTGCGATTGATCATTCGACGCGGCGCCTAATACAACAAATCCATGGCGTTTTGCAACAGTCTTTGGATTTAGGTCGTGGCGATTAATAAATACTTGCCGTTCGTGGAATAGCAGGTGAGAAAGAGGTATCGGTTAACTTTCATCGTTGCACGTGATCGGGCTGATCGCCTTTCTTTCTGGCAGCCCGTCTGCTTACGCTTGCACGTGTTTCAACCTTCACCGAGGCGAAAGTTCAGAGCCTCGTTTAGAACAGCTCCGCGAGTAATGATACCCTCTGCTGCCTTTTGCGGTAATCTTGTCCAATCCCTACCTCCCCGCTCCCCAGGGAAACGCACTGCTCGACTCCGTTCGAACGCGATACGCTCGGTTTTGCATACCTTTGTGACACGATAACGCGAGTAAATATGCATACGTCTAGTCTGTTGTGTCTCTGCTGAAAGAGATGCACCTACGGTGCGAGCTAGTAAACTAGAGGGGAGCGAATTTTTACCCGGCTTAGATCGTCCGAACCGCGTTAATCGCGTTGGAAATTGGGTACGCGCGTGTTTTGGTATTCTAGTGATCCGTTATTTAATAGAGCTAACTCTAAATATCTATAGGGAAACTTTATAAAGTGATCTCCCATTAATACCCGGACGCGTTTCGAAACTGAGCTTTTTTCATACTCAAACACCTTAATCTTTTGCGAGAAGTTAGAAGGAAATGGAGTAGGGAATAGTAAATAGTAAGTAATGAGAATTAATCGTTTCAATTCTTCTTCAATGGGAAATCAAAGCTTTCGTCATTTGACTCATTACGTAATCCCAAACTACTTAGCATATGTTGAGTAGTGACAATCAATCATTTAAATTCTTTTCCAATGGAAGAGCCAAGCTTTTGTTATTTCATCACGTAATTCTAAGCTACTTAGCATAAGTTGAGTAGTAAGTAATGAGTAGTGAGAATCAATTATTTGAATTCTTCTCCAATGGGACATCAAAGCTTTCGTCATTTGACTCATTACGTAATCTCAAACTACTTAGCATATGTTGAGTAGTGAGTAGTGAATAGTATGAATCAATCATTTAAATTCTTTTCCAATGGGAGATCCAAGTTTTCGTTATCTGATTCATGAGACGTAATTCCGAGCTAATTAGCATATGTTTCACAGAATATAATACCAATAATATATGTATTTAACATAGCAACTTAGAAGCATTGCACTATAGAACATAGCAACATTGTTAGAGCAAGAAGGCTGTCTTTAGAAGTACAAGCACCCAAAGATACGTATAGAATCATCTTCGTAAATGCTGCAAAACTCAGTCGCCTGGCGACAGGCTGGAAAATGTAAGCGCAGACCGTATGGAGATACACACACATAGATTATAAAAATTTTAACGGTTCTGCGCGCGGGCGCTCATCGACGGAAGCGCCACAGCACGTGCAGTCATCCGTCCAGGGCGTTCGTATTCCGGAGTAATCTTAATATTCTTAATACGTTTTACAGCGTTGCCTGGCAAATGGTTATGCATAACCCGGTGTATTGCGGATACATAAAATAAGTAGAGCGTATGAGCTTAAGAGAGAGAGAGAGAGAGAGAGAGAAGTATCCTCATTGTTAAGAAATACGCAGTGACGATGCTGCCAAGCCATAAAACAACTCGCTTCTAACTTTTCTACGTCCTTCTTCTTTCTTCTATTCTTATTTCTTGTTTGAAAACAAAAGTTTTATGGATATTAATTAATTTATTATTTTGTACGTCTCTTAGCTGGGAGATAAAGAATGCTGTTAGGTGAACATTATATCGCGTGTAAGATTGTACTGTTTTCTATTTTATATGTATGCATTTATGAGATAGTGTTAAGTATGTAAATAAATCTGTAAAAATTTGTCGAACCTCTTTTTCATTTCTCCCGTGCCTTCACCATATCGTAATCGCGGTTGTGATATATCTATTATATTCTAAAAGGCTATGGAGGAATAAACGAACGATTAAGTTTTTCGAAGTGTAAATCTCATCGAATCTTGTTCTTGGTGCGGTAAGGCTAAAATAAATACTATTCTACTAATACAGGATTTAATGTGGGTCACCTGGTATGCAACAGCTCGCATCCGGTGGCTGTTAAAAATCGAAGCGACTGTTTCCGCTGAGTATCGTAATAGAACGGTCGCTCGGCACCTGAGGAAAAGTTACCATTTTCTTCAAATGGTTTTTCAACCGGTTAAAAGGCTGCGGATATTTCGAAACTCGTGTATTCAGCTTCCTGTACGTACGGCGTAGATGCGCACGTGGACGCGCCGGAGTAATTCCTGATATCGGTGGCTGTCGATCAATCGATGCGTACCGGGTTTCAATAATCCAGCGGATTGTTATCAGGGCTCGTACATAAAACTCGGCCGGGATATCGCGCGACATACCGATGATAACCGATCGAATTTTAATCGGGGCACCTCGTCGGATTGGATGGCTGACGTGTGATCCTCTCGAAAATCCACGTAAAGCGTGATATGCCAGAAATCAATCCCCGATGTGTCATCGTCGACTTTGGCCTTGCGCGCAGTAATACGTAACCCTGCGCCCTCCGCCCTTTTGACAAACGGGTCTGCACGAGTGTGTCGGTCGAAGCGAAAAAATAACTTTCGGTGAAATCCACTGTGTCAGAGTTCCGTTCGATCGTGTGTCTTCTTCATATTTTAGAGACACTGCAGTTTTCGTTTTATTCCAAACAATTTTAAATGAATGGAAAATCGTTTATTTCATGCATTTGAATTTATGCTTATGAATTTTAGGGAGATGTTAAATTTTTGTTCGTTAACTTAAGAATTATTGGACTCGACAAATCTTCTTTACACCTTTTGATACTATTTTATCTATCATTTCATTTCGTGAAATATTTCATAAAGTTAATTAGACTATATAATAATCACAAGTTCTGTTTAAACGTTGGCAAGGAATCTGAGATCGTCTAAGAAAATATGAATGGAGAAGGGATTATGAATAGAGAATCTCATTTAATTAAAAAACTCTACTAGAGATTCGCGAGGTTGTTTTTAGGCAACGTAATAAGATGAGATTTCATTACATTCCTTCATTCATATTGATAAAATAAGAACGAAGAGGGAATCTTGCATTACTTAAATTACATTTACCTTCAGAGATTACGATCAAGCGATAAGTAACACCGAGATTTCGAGAAGCCATAGATAATACAATTACGTAAGGCGGTAACCTTGAGATAAATACGACGTGCCTAACGAAATCTCTATTTCAGATTTTCACTTAGCTGTTTAACTTCATAATAAATGTACAAACTAGTTTAGCCAATGGTGATTAAAACTCTTGTCACTGTCAAGTGGGAACTGTTTCTCTGCAGAAAGCAAAAATAAGTAGACTTGACGATGAAAAATACGTCGACTGTTAATCAACTAAGTACTGATTTAAGATTTTGCATAAGGATTCTTACTCATTACTCACTCTACTGATTCTACTCACACTACTCCCTTATTCCTTACTCCGTTCTCTTTCAACATCCCATAGAAAATGAAGTTCTTTCACCCAACATTAAAAAAGTAATTATATTTTGAAATGTGTCTGACCATTAATGGGAGCCACCATAGAATTCTTCGTAAACGCTTCGTAAGCACTTCTCGTAAATCCCGAATGTAGTTGACTCGAACATTTTCTTACTACGTTTTACATTTTCCCTGTTTAACTAGCGAGAAAATTAGAAAATTATGTATCCACGTCGTTCCCCATCCCGTTTGAAAAATGTTGTCTGAAAGGTCACGCATTCTTTGCCGAGTTCGTTGAAATCCTTCTACTGGGTAAACGTCTTCCATTACGTTTCTCCACTTACCGTGGAACGAGCCACGCTCTCCTTCACCGATACAATGTTTCATTCAATTTTCATACGAGCCCGACAACTGCTTTCGAAACTTCGTGCCAAAGAGGCGAATAAATGTACCGTGAGAAATGAAAAAGCTACGTTTAACAATTTATTGTCACTCTACATGTACTACAAATTGGGCTTATTATTGTTTGTTCTTTTTATCAACCTGCTTCGTCAATGTGCTCCTCCAGTGATTCAATAACATTTCAAAAACCTCTTTATTTGTCATTGTTTTTTGCACGACGACTGCAGACAAGGAGTTCAGCCGAAACGCGGAACGAACGACCGTCAGGCTATTAAAAGGAATTCAATGCCGTCAACCGTAAAGGTAATAGAAACGAATCGTGGGCGAATTGGGACGAAAGATAAAAGGGAACTCGATGTGCGAACACTTAGGGTGCCTTAAAAGGTATGCATTACAAGCTCACGCATGATCCTCTGGGAATGATTCCTCTGTGTTTAAACTGAAATATCCGGATCGTTCCCATTCCATTAATAATTTATTCCATTCATTTATAATACAGTGTGCACATCATTTATTATGCAATTATTAAGTCGTCATAAGCAAATATAATTTGTGTAATCGAAACGTATCGTAATCAAGGGTTCATCAAAATCCATAGTCTATAATTAATAAATTGCGGATTCTTATGCATTTACAGAAGTTTCAAATGATTTAAAAAATAAAACTGAAATGCAAAATATCTGAAATAAAATACAATTCATGACATACAAAGGAGAGAATTGTTCATATGCTTTTAATTGCTTTCATGTATAAAAATAAATTTTTTTTTTCATTATACCTTTAAATTGTCGGCATGTAGGATTATTGTTTTCTCCATTATGTGCTCTAAACCTAAGTAGTTCAAGATATTCCTAATTCAATTGCATAGTCCATTGAAATTAACTAATTCCCAAGAAGACTAAAGAAATGAAGTTCATTCACTTTTTGAATATATATTTATTTACTTATTTATTTATTCACTGGAGTATAAATACTGTCACATCTAAGTGATATAATTAGCACCCTAAAGAGGTAGAGTGTAGACGATCTACACTACATAATTAGTATGGACTTGAGAACAGACCTCGTGTTCCCCTCTCCTTCACCTTTCTCCACTTCCATGGAACAGTTCTTTAACGATATCGTGTCATATCGCGAGTCTACATGAACGCGAAAGAGGAAACCTCTTGTCTTTGGATTACGACAGTTCCCTCGTGCTCGCGTGTCTTCCGTGCGCGATGATCCTATCTACCGGCACATATTCCAGTCCTCCTACATATGCGGAGAGGATGCATCTTGTTGCGTAATAGAGCGACAGGAAGCCGGCCACGGAGAAATGTCTCGGAAAGAACGAGGCAACGGGCTGAAACGCATGCGGTCACGAATTAAGCGATCATAATTCCTGGAACGACCTACAAGGGGACCTACCTTGCAAACGACACGGAATTGATGCACGACTCGCTTGAATTCTTGGATGTCCGTAAAGACGGCCGAGCATCCGGCTGCCGCGTAACGAGCGAACTTCGTTTGGCAAGAATCCGAACGAAGGATGTATTTAGTGATCCAATTACGTTAAATTGCTGTTATTTAAAAGTTTCAGATCAAACGAAATTTAGTTTAGTAGCATTTAGGGAGACCAATATTCTCTTTGTAATACAGATGTTTAACAATGACTCCCATTACTGTTCGCACGCAGTTAGACGCACAGAGGCATGGGTACACAAAATAGAAATATTTTTTAATATTAAACCCTCTAAGTTCCATTAAAATTAGTTAATGTCGCTATAAGCTACAAGCGACTAGAAATTTCTGATCATTGCTTCTTTACATCCCCGCCTACATCCTTCGTTTCGTGATCCAACTACTCCATAAAATTCCTCGTCCCTCTCAGCTGATAAAACGTGTACTAAAATTCAAGTGAACAATTTGAATGTCGCGAAACCTTGTCGAATGATATAAAACGAAAGTCCGGGACACGGTTTCATTGTCGGGGATACGGTTTTATCGGGTACGCGAGGGAAGACGTTGGAAACCAGGAGGACGAACAATTAACGCGTCTCCGGGGCGAATTAACCGGGCGGAAATCTTCGCGTTACCGTGCGCGCCCGGTTTTATAACCGAAAACGTGCGAACTTTCCCATAGTCGAGCGTTTCCCCGCGTCGACCAGGAGGAAACCTTATGATCAGCATTGTCTGTCGCGATGAACGAAATAATGAAAGACGTCCAAACCGTGAATGAGGAAAAAAGAAGAGAGAAGAAAAACGGACAAGAGAAAAGAAATAAGGAAGGTGGAAGAAAATTGTAATATATTGTAAAATTTTAGTGATGTTTCGTTTGATCTGAACCTTTTAGTAACAAGAATCTGACATAATTGGATCACTGGATATTACATTCTTCGATGAGCATAAATCTGTGTACCGTGCAATCTGTTCATATTGGTTTAAGGTTGTATGAGAATGTAACATCTTTACCAAAAGTTTAAGGCATGTTATAAAAAACTGGGTCCAATATTTGAAGCAATAAACTTTTAGAAAAAATGATTATTACAGGGAAGTAAAGTTTATAAAATAGTACGACCTGTATTTCTCAGTCATAAGGAATTTTTAACGCATAATTTCTAATATTCTAATACACAGTTTTGACATTTTTTATACTATACGTGACTTGCAACTGTCTTACACTGTCTACGTGTCTTATAATTCTTACTCATGCATACTTTTCAATGCTTTGCCATTGTTTTCATGTAAAGGTTCATACAATCTTAATATAATAACAGTTCTTTTTTTAATTGATTGCTTTTTTTATTTATTCATTGCCTCTTTTATATTTATTTAATGCCTTATTCATTGACTTCCTCCTGTTCTTATAATTGATCATATTACCAAGTGCAAAGGGTTAAATAACGCTATGAATAATTTTCCGCTACTTTTATTCCATATAAAACATTCGCGAGATGAAAAACATTCCGGTTTGTGTTTGAAGAATTATTATCGAATTGGTATCGAAACCGAATGCAGCTTTGCGAAACGGTTTGTAGATCTCCGGGTAGAATTCTCTGGGTCATAATCCTATCGTCGACTTTATGAAGACATCGAATGCAAAAGAAGGCGGTACAGCGGTTATAAAGCGAAAAGAGCCGAGGGAAAGAGCCGGCCTTCTTTCTTTCACCCTCTCCCTGGGAATTGATCTGGATTTACGATATTGGTTGCAACACCACCTGAACCCGGCCCCGGCTCCGGCTGCTTTAAACCATCTCGAGCCGGTTACCTCACCCGGTAAGCACGTTAGATCGGCTTCCTTTATTTATTTCCGCGTCCCGTGTTTCCCTTTTCCCACCGCGTCGAGGAAGTGGACTTGTCGGAATAAGTTATGACTGTCCTTTATAACATCGTTGCATTACTTATCGAAACGAAAATGGCATTTATCGAACCGCGATCAATTCCTCGGGATTGCGAACCGTTTACTCGCGGATCTTCAGCCTTTTGGCTTGAAACCGTTGATACCAGCGATTCGTATCGTTCAGCAGAAAATGCCATTTCGATAAACCGATGAGTGTTCCGAGGAATAGTTCCTGTTAAGGTAATGCAATACGTTAGAAACCTCTTCTGTTCGTATTAAACGTTACGAACAGTTTAGGCATAGAGCACAGATAATAGCAGTTATGAATATAAACGCGAGGATCGCCTGGTACTTCATACAGGCACACGTGTTTCACTTAAAGTGACTGATCTCACTTATCAACGAAATCAATTGCCGCGTAACGAGCGAACTTCGTTTGGCAAGAATCCGAACGAAGGATGTATTTAGTGATCCAATTACGTTAAATTGCTGTTATTTAAAAGTTTCAGATCAAACGAAATTTAGTTTAGTAGCATTTAGGGAGACCAATATTCTCTTTGTAATACAGATGTTTAACAATGACTCCCATTACTGTTCGCACGCAGTTAGACGCACAGAGGCATGGGTACACAAAATAGAAATATTTTTTAATATTAAACCCTCTAAGTTCCATTAAAATTAGTTAATGTCGCTATAAGCTACAAGCGACTAGAAATTTCTGATCATTGCTTCTTTACATCCCCGCCTACATCCTTCGTTTCGTGATCCAACTACTCCATAAAATTCCTCGTCCCTCTCAGCTGATAAAACGTGTACTAAAATTCAAGTGAACAATTTGAATGTCGCGAAACCTTGTCGAATGATATAAAACGAAAGTCCGGGACACGGTTTCATTGTCGGGGATACGGTTTTATCGGGTACGCGAGGGAAGACGTTGGAAACCAGGAGGACGAACAATTAACGCGTCTCCGGGGCGAATTAACCGGGCGGAAATCTTCGCGTTACCGTGCGCGCCCGGTTTTATAACCGAAAACGTGCGAACTTTCCCATAGTCGAGCGTTTCCCCGCGTCGACCAGGAGGAAACCTTATGATCAGCATTGTCTGTCGCGATGAACGAAATAATGAAAGACGTCCAAACCGTGAATGAGGAAAAAAGAAGAGAGAAGAAAAACGGACAAGAGAAAAGAAATAAGGAAGGTGGAAGAAAATTGTAATATATTGTAAAATTTTAGTGATGTTTCGTTTGATCTGAACCTTTTAGTAACAAGAATCTGACATAATTGGATCACTGGATATTACATTCTTCGATGAGCATAAATCTGTGTACCGTGCAATCTGTTCATATTGGTTTAAGGTTGTATGAGAATGTAACATCTTTACCAAAAGTTTAAGGCATGTTATAAAAAACTGGGTCCAATATTTGAAGCAATAAACTTTTAGAAAAAATGATTATTACAGGGAAGTAAAGTTTATAAAATAGTACGACCTGTATTTCTCAGTCATAAGGAATTTTTAACGCATAATTTCTAATATTCTAATACACAGTTTTGACATTTTTTATACTATACGTGACTTGCAACTGTCTTACACTGTCTACGTGTCTTATAATTCTTACTCATGCATACTTTTCAATGCTTTGCCATTGTTTTCATGTAAAGGTTCATACAATCTTAATATAATAACAGTTCTTTTTTTAATTGATTGCTTTTTTTATTTATTCATTGCCTCTTTTATATTTATTTAATGCCTTATTCATTGACTTCCTCCTGTTCTTATAATTGATCATATTACCAAGTGCAAAGGGTTAAATAACGCTATGAATAAGAAGATTCCGCGAATATTCCATATAAAACATTCGCGAGATGAAAAACATTCCGGTTTGTGTTTGAAGAATTATTATCGAATTGGTATCGAAACCGAATGCAGCTTTGCGAAACGGTTTGTAGATCTCCGGGTAGAATTCTCTGGGTCATAATCCTATCGTCGACTTTATGAAGACATCGAATGCAAAAGAAGGCGGTACAGCGGTTATAAAGCGAAAAGAGCCGAGGGAAAGAGCCGGCCTTCTTTCTTTCACCCTCTCCCTGGGAATTGATCTGGATTTACGATATTGGTTGCAACACCACCTGAACCCGGCCCCGGCTCCGGCTGCTTTAAACCATCTCGAGCCGGTTACCTCACCCGGTAAGCACGTTAGATCGGCTTCCTTTATTTATTTCCGCGTCCCGTGTTTCCCTTTTCCCACCGCGTCGAGGAAGTGGACTTGTCGGAATAAGTTATGACTGTCCTTTATAACATCGTTGCATTACTTATCGAAACGAAAATGGCATTTATCGAACCGCGATCAATTCCTCGGGATTGCGAACCGTTTACTCGCGGATCTTCAGCCTTTTGGCTTGAAACCGTTGATACCAGCGATTCGTATCGTTCAGCAGAAAATGCCATTTCGATAAACCGATGAGTGTTCCGAGGAATAGTTCCTGTTAAGGTAATGCAATACGTTAGAAACCTCTTCTGTTCGTATTAAACGTTACGAACAGTTTAGGCATAGAGCACAGATAATAGCAGTTATGAATATAAACGCGAGGATCGCCTGGTACTTCATACAGGCACACGTGTTTCACTTAAAGTGACTGATCTCACTTATCAACGAAATCAATTGTGTCATTATATTGTACTTGTTCTGTTTCATTACCGAAATTCTACAAATAAACCAAAAAGCCATAACGGTCTCGTTAAATGAATCGTTCCTCTGAAGACCGGGAAGGAATGTTTGCGAGAGAATAAAAAATGGAACTATCGCGTCGACTCGTACCGTTCAGCAGAAAATGCCATTTCGATAAACCGATGAGTGTTACGAGAAATACTTCCGTCAAATGACTCATTCCTCTTAAAGGAAGGAACGTTTGCGAGAGAATAAAAAATGAACGAAATTAGAGTTGCGTGAGGCACAGATGAGAATTATTGTGATTCGACTGTTTCTGTATTCGCGCCATCCCCCGCAGAGGAGCGGCAGATACGCTTCTATAACAGACGGAGCGAATTTTCAATGGTTCAATTTATGTACCGGAGATAGGAAGGACAATATAAATGAGATTTTAAGTATACGTATCGCGACCGAGGCCTGTTGTCACCGCCGAGCCCGGGGCTAGGTGTGTCCCACCCGGGGCTGCCGTGCCGTGCCGCGCCGTGCTGCTGTGTCGCTCTCTCCCTTTTAAGCATATTTTCTATTTTCAACGACGAAAAGGTGGGCGATAAATAATCGACGCATAAATCTCGTCGCGTGGCACGGACGTATTCGATCGTTTAAAAAGGGGGCGAGGGAGGGCAACCGCGCTATTATTTTCCCAACCCCCTCCCCACCGCCCGGCGCCCTCTCTCTGCACACCCGGCGACAGATTTTCTCCGGGAAAATTCACGGCCTGCTTTTCTTTCCCAAACTTCCTTCTGACCGTATTGAATATTTAACACCAAAATTCTACCTGCTCGTGTAAGATAATACTAAAAGGGGTTGTTAAAATTCTAAAGAATTTCTGTTTAATTTCATGGTTTATTGATTACAGTGATAGAATTAGTTGATGGAACTATTCGTTCTCCTTTATAAACAGTTCAACGCATCGCATGAGGTGTTAAAGAGAGTTTCACTAATTAAATTGATTTTCACCCATTTGTAGGAACCATTCAGGGGAAGGGAGTGGAAGAATTTATTCTAATTGGTAATTCACTTAAAAGGGATTCACCCCGAAGATGGGGGAGTATAAACTCGGTTTCACAATGATCAAAATTAATTTGTTACTCGATGACGTGCATAAGTGTAAATCTACAAATGTGTTAACCCTTCCAGCGCGACCTCTTGTGCGGCTGCAACTCTGATAAAGCACTTGACAAACGCACTGTGTGTGTAGAACGTACTATGTTGTTCGTTTTTACATCTCTAGACTTGCAATCATCGTTGGTATCGCATGTACATGTGCGTTCCGTAGTCCAAATTGACTGGTCGCTTAAGAACACAGATGGGTTCATGAGTTATGGTGAACGATTTTTCAGAATTTATATGGGTTCATGTGGCTGAGAGGGTTAAGCTTGGGTATCGATTAGAAAAGGACAAGGCAAGAGTATGGGAATGATCAGTCTAAGGAGACACGCAAGGAAACTGCAGTCCCTATGCGAGGGGTAAGTCCGAGCGTGTCTCGTGCAAAGCGGATGTTCGTTTCGCCTCGCGTTTTTTTGCACGCCATTCGAGCGTTTTATAATCGGTATTCCTTCCTCTCTGCCTCCTCCCACGGCCCCTGCGCCCCGTTAGAAAAATGACTGGCTATTAATTTGGTCCCGCCACCCGCTGCGACTAGCGGCTTGACAGAACGTACCACCTAGCAAGACAGACAGCATAAATTAGCCGATCGTGCATTTCGAATTTTTTTTTTTTTTCTTCCCAAGCCGCGAACAAGGCAAGGAACAGGTAGGGGGAGGGTGAAAATGAAAAGGAACGAGGCAGGGTGAAAAACGAAAAAGAACTCTTGCGGGGATTTGAACGTAACAACCCAGGCGCGATGGGATTAAAACGAGTCTAGAGCCTTTCGCAAGACATTTCTCATGTAGTTGAATGAAAATTTAAATGCAATAACTCCGCACCCCTATCACGCGCTCTGACCCCGCGTACGTACATACATTGTATTATAATAAGCGGCATATTTCTTGATTGAAAGGCAAGCAAGTGGGAGGAGGCTGTCCAATCGGTTTCCAATCTGACACAGAATAGAATCCATTAACATTTCCCGCGGCGCGCTTCAAGGCCGGATGTATTTCGTCGAGTAACGGCGAACGAGGGGTGGTAGAAGGAACGCGGGGAACCGGCGAAAGTGTAAAGTGACACGGGGAAAACGACGATCGGGGGTGTAGGAGAGAGACAGGGGGGTGGCGGTGGTTTCAGGGGGGGGGGGAAGGAATGTATACGAAGCTGGTAAACGGTAGCTGACTCGTACCGATAAGAAGCCTCGACCCGTTCGGCCACCCGTCCTCCTCTCTGGCCGCCCGTTCCTCTTTTTACATCGAGAATACGACATTAGCTGACGGACGAAAACGGCGAGGAGCCTTGATACCGCGCGCCCCGGCAACGGAAGAAACTCCGGAAGATGCACGGAAAGAAATAGGGAATTTAAGTGTCGCCGGTCTGATGAAATCTCTCTTTCTCTCGTCTCCCGTTTCGCCGTTGCCTACTTCTGCACGGATGGCAACCCTCCCGTGGCGTTGCCAGCCAGGTACACCTTCCTCCTGTTTTGCACACGATACACGGCCAGCCCCTCGAGAATTCGGAATTTCTCTTGCAAGCCCCCTTTTCATCTGTTCCTCATCGTCCTCCAGAACCGATCGCGCCTTCATCCTTGCGCCCCCGCCTCGCCCGGTCTCAATCGATCCTCCCGATAATGTTGAACCGGGAAACGTTTCCCATCGGCTCCACGCGGAAACAGCTCGACTTATTCATGAAAGAACGATCAAGTTCGATAGATACCGGGCGAAGAGATTGAATTGTAAAGTCCTCCTGTCCCGGCCGGGCGCTAGTCAATGTGAAGTATTTAGTGAATGCCGGATATGGTCGGCGATAATCGCGAGAGGGCTAATGGTACTTATTCGTTTTCTATGTGCACTGTCTTCTAGCGATATATTTTCCATCCCTGTGTGTCCACTTTGCTGGGCAGTGATTTCGGCAAAATGGGGCACGATATATATTAACGAAGAGACATGGCGAGGGAGCCGCATAAATAATGCGAAATAAGAAGAATACGTGGTGGAAGCTTATAGGTATTCTGGTACCAACGTGAATGCCAACATAGGCCTGAATAAGAGGGTGGATTTCAGAGGGTTTAATATGAATAGGTATACTACATATGTAGTATATCAATTTCACCTACTGCGGCTATCGGTAGAGGCGTGTACGTAGGTAGAAGATGGGTCGAGGAGGAACGAAAAGGAGCGGCGAGGGAAGAGGGAGAGAGGTGACCAGCCGCGTGCACGTATACATATATTTTTCAGGGAAGAGGGCCAGCCAAACGCCTAGGATTGCCTCGCCTCTTCCGTGTTGGTGTCCACTACGATTCATTACCTCTCTATTCATCGACATTACCGACGGTGCGTCCTCCTAGCTGCGGGCCCTCGAAAATCATCCACCCCCTCGTCCTCCCGTCGCCACTCTTCAGCGTCCTTTAACACTTGGCCTTGCATCAGCTATCCCTGACATCGTTAGACCGATCGTCCGCCTACTTCCGTACTACTCGATGCGCCATCGCCGATTCCGTTACTGACGAAACGGCCGCGCCATTAATTAATTACAGGCGCATCGTGTGCGGAGTCATGAATGTTTGTTAAAAGAACCTGACGCTTCGCGCGCGAAACGCAATAGGTATCAGTGTCAATGTCAATACTGGAAGGATCGGGAGTATATATATGCTATTGGTTATACAAGCTGCAATTTGCTCCCGGGCGGTGCATTGTACCGAGTAACAAATTGCAATACGACAGTGACATAAATATGTTTACACGTGTTACGCGATACCTACGTTTTCCGTGTTTTCACGTTGCGCGAACGTTACACGGGAGCACGCCTGTTCGCATATACACGTATTGAATTATATTCGCGTATCATTTTGTTTTACCCCCGTGCCGCCGCGCCGCTAATAGCTGCGGCTACTGAAAGCCCCTTAATTTATTATAACCGTGGACCGTTGAAGCGGCGCGTACATTATGTACGATTTTTGGCAATTGAACGTGAAACCCCGGCTGCTAAAAGCAACCATTACGTTTTCCCGATTTCGCCCGCTTTTAACGAGGCCATAATTCAACATATTGACACCCACCTAAATGACTGTTATATATTTTTAGTAATGAGCGGCATCAATATTCTACGTCGTTAAGATAAATTCTTCGTCCGGCGTCTAATAAATTTCACGGTAACACTACTACTGTTTATCCGTAAAACAATTTATAATCGCCGGGATATACGATGAATGAATTTATGGTCTTTAATATTCGCTTATTGTGTTGTCCGCCTGACAGAAAGACGCTGCGACAGAAGTGTGCTACGTACGTACGTGTATAGCGAATGCAGCGCGTGAACAGCGTGCAATTTGCGGCCAGCAATTATTCAGCTTGTTAAAGTAACGTTTTCTTAAATGTGTGACCATGTACACTGAATTGGGATTTGCACGAACATGAAATAATACATTTTCACGTGCAACGTATTCCATTAAAAGTACAATGATTTTTATTGAATTATTGTAAAGTGCATTTCCAATATGCGTTCCGAAAAATGGTTTACCATGGGTTATGAAAGTATTTATGTGTTCTCACGTGACCATTCAATTTCGACTATGAACGTATATTTCAACGATGCTTATGCGCATAGAGATATGAAAACAAAAACTATAATAAAAATGCATTTTGTCAAATGCCCACAGTCGCACAACTCAGCGCTGATAGAATTAAGAAGCTTCCATAAATTCTATTAAAAAAAATAGGTAAAATCGGTTTGACGATTTCGATGACTTAACTCAGAAGACCGTCGATGAGATTGAATGTGTGAAGCTGAGGAAAGCCGAAGCTTTACGAAGGGGAAAAACTGCGAGAGTGGAAGCCCGGGAATCTTTCCCGAGCTGAGTAAAATGGGTAGCGAGAGAAAAGCGTGTGACGCGGTCGCTGGTCATTTCCCAGTGTCCCCGAAGAAATGAAATTATCAGCACGGTTCGCTCGGGACGTAGCCAACCCGGTACACGTATGATGTAACGAAGCCCGAGCGCAGGTGGTCCGCTGATATTGGTTTTGCTTCTGAATTTTGTCGAGACTCCGTCGGACTCGCCAGAAGGGGCAATTACTTCACTAAATATTCAGAAGTTCATTACGAGCCTAGCCGGACGTGCGTGCACTTCCTCGTCTCTCACGCTGTCCCGTCTCTACTTCGTCGGAGACATTCTGGAGCATTGATATATATCGATGTGTAATTAAATCCAACACTCTTGGACCCAAACAGCAGGGGACTTGACTGTACTCTTGCCCATTCGCTCCAAGTAGAAATCAGCAGGACGTAGTCTGAGGGGGAGAAGGGCGTCACCCACGTTTTACATGCTTTTCTCTATACCTCGGATTTCCAACTGATTTTCATGTGATCGCCGACTTTCAAGTCCCTACAAACGTCACTGTGAGATTATCGCCAGCGACTGTCCCTGGCGATTATCATAAGTGGAAATACTCCGTTTAAGACTAATCGTAACATCGTGTCAGCGGCATATCGCTTCGGCTCAGTCGTGTCCGTTCGGTACCTAAATTGGCACTGCCGAGTTGTAAATGGGATACATGATGTGGGGAGAGCTACTAGAGTAGGGAGAAAAGAATTGGTCATCTTAGGGTTATAGATTGTTAATTGTAGACGTAAAATATAATGAATAACATTTATTCATTTGCAAGTGATCTCAACATGGATATTACAGAATAGGGCTGACACTTTTATGGATACACAGTTCTATTGTTATATGATAAAATATTATAAACGCAGTCCAGATACACAGTCCTCAAAGTTATGACAGAATGTAGTAAATGTGGTGCATTCATGACGCTGTCTTCGAAATATTTCTATTGTACGCCAAGATTTTCATAGAACTTCTTCGGGCATTCAGGCTTAGGTTTGCATTTCACGATCCATGAGAAGTCACATCTCTGCGTCTCCTGATGGAAATGGAGACCATTCGGGCATTCCATCGCAACCGGTGGCTCGGTACCGCAAACGAAGTAAGAGCTGCAGATGCAAGGGTGGCTGACTAATAGTCTGTTAGGGTCCAGGTCGTCTGGGCACTGTACTGTGAGGTCGGCGTATGCTTTACCCGCGAGGGCCAAGAAGGCGAGGAAAATCAGAACTGGAAGTGGAGAAACAGAAATCACACAATTCAATCGTTTCCATACAAAACGATTATCAGCCTGGTTTCTTATTCGTAAATATACTAAGTCTGTTTTCCTAAAAAATTGGAATGACAATACTTTACAGAAATACATGACAGTCCCTAAAGTCTAGACATGTAAGAAATCTCATTAATTATAATTTTGTTTCCTCCACAAATTAAATGAGATCGAAGGAGGAAAGAGTAGAATTGATTTAGTTTTGTGAACGATGGTCATATGAAAAGATAGCAAACAAATTTAATGCACATGATTCAAAGAGGATTCTATTATTTACATACTAAACACATTATTCAAAATTGCAATTGAATAAAATGTTAATAAAGTTCATTTCTTAAAAATATGAATTTTCGTCAATGCTTTGAGACTTTAGAGGCTTCACATAATTAGAATATCAAATTATTTATATGAAACGTATTAACTTAATTTATAAGGGCAAAGGCCTTGTACTTGTTAAAATAAAAATTAACTTACCTTTCATTTTAAGGGAAACGCACTGAACAACACTTGGTGTTACAGAGAATACGAGTTGACTGACTAAATAAATTTGGAATTCGCTTTATATACTCGATCGGTCGATCAGATGATACTATCAAAACGCGTGGATAGCCCGTATTCCGTTTAATTCTTTACCACGGAACCTTATCAGTCACCTACAATAAATACCATTAGCGCTGAACCGCGTTAAATCATTACGTTATCAACGGTATAGATCGAATCTTTTAAAATGAATCACATGTTTTCGGCGAATTAACTCATTGGCCTTGTACTCATGTAATTTTAATTATACGGTTTCCAGCATCATTATTTACATCTCAGAATGGAACGTAAGATAAGAATAGAATCGATTTGATACTTCAAGTAAATTAGAAACACTTCTTGTAATTTACAGAAAGAAGATTTACGAAAAAAAGGTACATGAATTAAATCTTTTAAGGATGGAGGAGGTGCAGATATAGAGTGGATGAGGGGATGATTTTTGGTGCTTCAATTAAACTAGTAATACTACTCATAATTCATAGAAAGAAGGTTCATAAAAAATGTATATAATCAAATGTTTTAAGGATGGAGGATTAGGGTGGATGAAGGGATGGTTTTTCATACTTCAAGTAAATTGATAATACTATTAATAATTTATAGGAAAAAGGTTCATAAAAAATGTATATAATCAAATGTTTCAGGGATGGAGGATTATGGTGGATGGTTTTTGATACTTCAAATAAATTAGAAATAGTGTTAATAATTTATAAAGAGAATGATTGATGGAGGGGATAAAAAATAGCGAAGCGAGGCAGTAATGTCGAAGGGCGAAAACGGGGAAAGAGCACGGTTACAAGAAAATGTACATGTACGCTGGAGTCAAATACAAGGAACGTGGGGGAGGGAGGGGTGCGGGAAAGAGAAAGGAACTTTGGCTGACATTCGGACAATGCCGGCGTGGTGCTGTCGCGTTCGGTTCCTGGTTATGGCGGGTGCACAATGCCTATTGTCGGCCGAGCCACCATACAAACGTGTGTGCCAACGCTTCCACACAACGCACTTGCTGCTCCGCGTTCCTCGCTTTTCGCCTCTCTGTTTCTTCTTAAACAGCGTCCGCGTTGCTTTTTTCTACATTTAACCGCACACACACACACATCTGCCGTACATATTTGCCGTATGCTGGCTGGTTTGAATGTAAATCGTAGCACTTCAGCGAAGGGGCAATAAGATTCGACGACGTAATAATAATAAACCATCAGCAGTAAGAAAAATACTGACGCCCTGGTTAGAAAAGGACGATATTGATTTATTTTTTCCCGAAAAACCTCGGAGGAAACTCGATAGGAAATGAGACCCGTGGCTGAAACGAAGTGCTGGAACGCCGTCGAATCTCCCGAACCGCGTATAAGGATTTCGTCGTTTGTAGGTTTCGATTGAGGAAGGCTTTCAAGAGAGTCTTGGAACGCGACTTTAACGCGGTCTCATTTCTGTTGATGCGAGTTTAAACGATATACCGTTTACGCGCATTTCTAATCCAAATCGAACGAAATAGTTCAGGAAACTGGCAATGTTTAAATGTTAAAAGAACTGTTTAGAACTTTTTTAACCGATACAAAGAATATTTTATTTTGCACAAAAATTCCTAGTTTATCAACTATACGTGATTTACTATTTAGAATTTTTTTTTTAACTATTAAATGAATGAATTCTTTATTTTGTATATAAATTCCCAGTCTAATAATTCAGATCAGACGAAATGATTTAAGAAACTGAAGATACCATGAATATTTTATTTTCCATAAAAATTGCCAGTCTATCAATTATACATATACGCTACGATTACAAGTTCTGTAAGAATTAATGAATTTGCTAGATAAAATTGCGTTTGTTTTCTAATAAGATATATCGAAATTGCGATAAAACACGTGTTGATAGGATTAAATTTATCAACCAAGGTCAGATAAGATCGTTCAATGAGATCTTTGATGTAAGACCCATTTTATAATACAATATGAATTAGATTGATTATGCGGAAGAAGATTAGAGTAAGTAGCTACTTAAAAATAAAACATCATTTTTTTTCAGTTCAAAGAAGAATAGATGTTTTCCGACAATTGACTAGAATTGGCTTTTTATTTATGGCAACTGGAAGTTGTTTTGATTTGATAAGATGATTTCTAAGTTTGATAATTAATTGGGACTCCATGACAATTGAAATTGCATTAGAATTCACATGTACGCCTAAGCGATTTGTAAAGATTATTTCAATTTGATAAGATAATTTCTAAACGGAATTTAAGTCTCAAGAGTTCTAATCGGGATTATTCGCAAGCTATTACTATAAAAAGCAGTAGATAATAGAGAGTAAATAGAATTATTCTATATTGAAATTTATAATAGTACTATAAAATTACTATAAAAAATGTTAAATAATAATGAATAAATATTAATTTATATATTATATGTTATATCAATAAATATAATTTATATTAGTAAGAATAAATATAATTACTATATAAAGAGCAATGGTGATAGAAATCTGACGTGAGAAAGAAGAGAGCGACGACTTCTTTAAACGTCGAAATCTCAGCATTTGAAATTCGGATTTAATCATAGTTTATTGTCCGGAGGCACGCGAGGAATTCTTGATCGTCCCGTCCGAGGAACGAGATGTACGAAACGTAGTAACGAGAAAAGAATTCGCTTCGTTACGCGCCGCGCCGAAGGGCTCCGACCCCCGACCAACGGCGCCAACCCCCGTCCACCCCTTATGCCCATAATTTCAATTCAATCATTTGCAAATGCCGATCCGTTTCGTCTTTTAGGGCAGATTGTTCGCAACGACGAGGAAATTGGGTTCACTCCGGGAAATGAGACATTCCCGGCTCTGTCTATATTCCCCCGTTCTCCCTCGCTCGTTTTAAGCCGTGGCTCGATGGCTGGAAACTCTTTTCCAGTTTTGAAACAATGCACGTCGTTCCCGAATAAGTGTCGCCCCGTGAAAGGGGAAAAGTTTCGCGGTTCCCTCTACTTATTGGATGCAAATGATCTTACCCTAACGAGTAATTGCGCGCTTCAACTCGCCGCAATCAGCGTTAATGAATGTCCCTCGATTCATTGATAAGATATTTAAAAAGAAAAGACAGTCTTTGTTTATCTCAAAAAATCCTCTGAATGTACAATAATTTGTTTAACCTTAAGGATCACATGAACATCGCTCAATTCATTGACAAGTTATTTCATCGTATATTCGTTCAATTCAAATTTCTCTGCATGTAGGAAAATTTGTTTAATCGTAAGGATCGCGTTTAATCGTAATTTAAATAGAATCGTGGCATTGGCTCGGGTTGCATCGTCGGAATAAAATCGGCCGCCGACACTGGTGGCCCGTTAACGCGACCGGAGGGTGGGGGGCGGGGGACATTTTGGGCCGAGCGTTAACGTTAATATCTCGATTCCCCTGGTGTTCGCCGATACGCGTAGTAAAGGGAAAGCGGGAGAAAAGCGTGGCAGCCACGCTGGCCATATTGGCATACACGCCGCCTGCGTTTTACGGCCGTATTCAGCGATTTTGCATATCGAGTACTTGCCCGGCGATACGCGCGCGTGGATGGGGGGGGAGGAATAAGAGAGAGGGAGGAAGGCAGGAAAGAAACGGACGAAAGCCGAGGGAGAGAGGAGGACAGGAAAAAAAGACTGTCCTTCGTCAAGCAAGCAGAGCTGCCCATTCACCTCCTCTGCATCGATTCCCGTATATGCGGCAATCGCAGACCTTCTTGAGAGCTCAATTTATTGCGAAACGGCCTCCGCCGCTTGCACAAAGTGAACCCCGGCGCGTGGAACGTACTCTCTCTCCCCTACCAGCAAATTGTCATAATTGAATAACCGGCGAGATAAGCGACGGTCGCTTTGACCGACGCCGCCGCTGCCTTCCCTTTGGAGCCCGCTGACCGCGCCGCCCCCGCGCGGCATCATACGGGCCGATCCATTTAATCCTCGAGTGTCTCGAGCCCACTTGATACCCGATCCGCGCCATTGTGCGATCCCGAGCCGCGTGTTCGCTTTCATTTCCGCGAATCAACCGGTTAATCAATTCGCAACGTTCGAGTCGATCCTCTATTTTCCCCTTTCTTTTTTTTTTCCCCTCTCCCTCTCGTTCTCCTGAGCGAAGCCCCGTTGGGCTACAGTGATCGAGTTCGGTTCCGTTAACGAGCGTATCTTCCAACGCCGCAAGCGGTTCGGGGTGGGTTGAAGAGTTCCCAGCGAGATTAGCGTCGGCCTGTGCACTTTGTTTCCGGCTAGTATCGAAATACGATGCGCACTTTTCCTCGACGCTTTGTTAACCCGATGCTGTTTTTACTGTCAACTGTTCACAGATTAGTCGGTTCGCGTGATTCGATCGTTGATTGGAGGAAGCCTTTTAATATGGATGGGAGCCTTAGTTGCGGTGAGCGCGTTAACAATTATAAAAATGAAATTGATGTAAATATCACAAATTTATGAGAGTGTTAATAAAAACCTAGCTGATGTAAATATGCTTTAATCAAGACTTCGAGCATGCATGTGGATGGTTGTGTGGTCTCTTTAAATTGTAATAACTTTCGTTCGGATAAAGGGAATTGAGTGAAATTTAGTAGGAATCTCAAACAATGTAAAAATTTTCTTAATCGTTGACTTGTACTACTTGTTTTAATGAATTCGTTCAATTCTGATTAGCGTTGGTTCTACTAAAAGGAATTGAATGATATTAACTCGAGCCCTTTAAGAGGGCTGTATCTAAGTGTCTGTTAAGTTTCATTAAAATATCTTCATCAGTTCATTAAAAAACCAAATAGTATAACAGATATTCAGTTTTGATTAGAATGATTCACTTCAAATTGTAATAATTTTGGTTCTAATGGATGAAATTGAATGAAGTTTGCTAGAAACCTTTAGAAGAGTTGTACAGGAAAAAAAGACTGTCCTTCGTCAAGCAAGCAGAGCTGCCCATTCACCTCCTCTGCATCGATTCCCGTATATGCGGCAATCGCAGACCTTCTTGAGAGCTCAATTTATTGCGAAACGGCCTCCGCCGCTTGCACAAAGTGAACCCCGGCGCGTGGAACGTACTCTCTCTCCCCTACCAGCAAATTGTCATAATTGAATAACCGGCGAGATAAGCGACGGTCGCTTTGACCGACGCCGCCGCTGCCTTCCCTTTGGAGCCCGCTGACCGCGCCGCCCCCGCGCGGCATCATACGGGCCGATCCATTTAATCCTCGAGTGTCTCGAGCCCACTTGATACCCGATCCGCGCCATTGTGCGATCCCGAGCCGCGTGTTCGCTTTCATTTCCGCGAATCAACCGGTTAATCAATTCGCAACGTTCGAGTCGATCCTCTATTTTCCCCTTTCTTTTTTTTTTCCCCTCTCCCTCTCGTTCTCCTGAGCGAAGCCCCGTTGGGCTACAGTGATCGAGTTCGGTTCCGTTAACGAGCGTATCTTCCAACGCCGCAAGCGGTTCGGGGTGGGTTGAAGAGTTCCCAGCGAGATTAGCGTCGGCCTGTGCACTTTGTTTCCGGCTAGTATCGAAATACGATGCGCACTTTTCCTCGACGCTTTGTTAACCCGATGCTGTTTTTACTGTCAACTGTTCACAGATTAGTCGGTTCGCGTGATTCGATCGTTGATTGGAGGAAGCCTTTTAATATGGATGGGAGCCTTAGTTGCGGTGAGCGCGTTAACAATTATAAAAATGAAATTGATGTAAATATCACAAATTTATGAGAGTGTTAATAAAAACCTAGCTGATGTAAATATGCTTTAATCAAGACTTCGAGCATGCATGTGGATGGTTGTGTGGTCTCTTTAAATTGTAATAACTTTCGTTCGGATAAAGGGAATTGAGTGAAATTTAGTAGGAATCTCAAACAATGTAAAAATTTTCTTAATCGTTGACTTGTACTACTTGTTTTAATGAATTCGTTCAATTCTGATTAGCGTTGGTTCTACTAAAAGGAATTGAATGATATTAACTCGAGCCCTTTAAGAGGGCTGTATCTAAGTGTCTGTTAAGTTTCATTAAAATATCTTCATCAGTTCATTAAAAAACCAAATAGTATAACAGATATTCAGTTTTGATTAGAATGATTCACTTCAAATTGTAATAATTTTGGTTCTAATGGATGAAATTGAATGAAGTTTGCTAGAAACCTTTAGAAGAGTTGTATTTAAGTGTTTCTAAAGTTTCACTAAGATGCAAATTCATTGAATGCATAACGTAGTATGTCTACCTACTATTATATCAAATTATTTACTATTTTTTTACTTTTATAAATAACTAGAAACGAAAAAAGGTTTTCTAATACTATTCCCTTAGAAAACACAAAGCAAAAATGAACCGAAATATCTAGAGACCTGAAAGGAGAGGTTGAAATGAACGGGAATGGGAAGCAGAAGTGCAGATATCGAGGGTGGCTATAACGGGCTTTTGTTTGGTTAACTGCATTGCTTCCCAGATCGCCGAGTAATTGCCGCAACACAGGGCAAGGAACTAAAAAGAGAATACCGATCTGGGAAATTGGAGAAAACGGTTAATCGAACGACAAGTCGATCCCTAATTTTCCTCTCGAGACACATTGCTCTGATTACGTTTCCCTTCTTCCTGCTTTCGCAAGATCAAATCTGCACGAAACGTAATGGTAGATGTAGCCAAATCTTAAAAACTGCTCAGTCGAATCATTAGAAACGTTAGAAAATCTTTTCACGTCTTTCTATTACGTCTAGGAATTAGTGTAACTTCTTGTAACTCCATTCTTCTTATTTCAAGTGCAAAAAATGGTGAGACACTGGTCGTGTCTTCTGCTCTTTAAAAATTGTAGGAAACCTATCTCTTATTCTGGGCACGATCGAGCCTTGCGGAAATTTGGATTGACCCTACTGGCATGGAACAATTCTTGGCTTTGGGACGAGCGGAAACGGTGGTACACGGTAAAAATATCTGACCGCAGTGCCGTAAGATCTCTTATGGTAGCTATCTGAAATTTATGAAGCGTTTTCAAAGAGTAGAAAATACGAAATTGCGAAACGAATGAAAGCCGCGGTCACTAGCTATTAGATAAGTTCTCCCTTTAAGTGGACAGTCTACTTCGTCGCGGCCCTGTTTAATATAATCTACCTGTATTCCATGACACAATGCCTGACTGTCTCTGATTAGTAAAGTAAACACGAGAAGATGTAGCCGAGTGTCTCGGACTATCCGTGCCGACGTTCAAGTTTTTATTGAATAATTAAAAACGTCAGTCGCAGGTCTGCGCGCTCTTGCGATCTCCGGCTGGGGGAGAGAGGCCCCTCTTGAAATTTGCATAGCTGCTTCAGCGATGGGAGTTTCGTTGAAATATGGGGTTTTATTATTTTCGAGCCACTTCACCCCGTTTAAACGAGCCCGGGCAAAGGTCCGCAGTTAAACACAACCGAATATTATAAACTCTATGTCAAATCATATGCGGCAGCTCAACAGACATTAGAAATGTAATGGAATTAGGTATTTTCGTATCGAACTATGTAATCAAAGTTCAACGTTTAGATTCAGACATCTGCAGAGTTGTGTCAGTAAGCTTCTATTTTAGTCTTTATGTAAAATAATTTTTGCTTTACTCTTGGAAGGTTTGTTCGAAAACGAGATAAAGCGTCGACGATTGGAACACGTGTGATAAACGTCGCGTCGCGTTCGTCGATATCTCGCTTTATCAGGTCTCTACTTTATACATCGTCTGGACCAGTGGTACGTCGCCAATATCTTCACTGGTCAGCCAATATCTGGTATATTGGTATGTAACTATCTCTTTCCTTGTACTCGAGCAAAAATCTTAAACAAGCCTTAGAATATTTGATTAAAAAAGTCTAATGAAAAATGTTGAATAAATAATACAGCTTAGAGGAGACTTTGTCTGTTTAATATATAAATTCCTAGTTATGTGTTTCACACCTTTTAAATGAAACTGACCATATTCATAGTATAGAAAAATAATATATTTACGGATTATTTTTTATAAATAAATTATATTGTCACGCTTATTATACAACTTGAATGCTTTATTCTGAGTTCATGAAAAGAGGGACTGACCGTGAATCAGTCTGATTTAACGTACCCAAACACGCGGCAGCCAATCCAACATACCAACAGGAGTAGGACCAAACAGGCTGTGGGGATGGGAAGGGCGTAACGGTTGGAATTCCTTGGGCCCGTGAGCCCTGAATATTAAGGACGTCTCAGTGAGCGTTAACTCGGCGGTATTTACTCGATTTTCAAGGCCAGTTTGCGAATTACTCTCGCGTCTTGCCCTTCTCGGTCACTTGGCAAATTTCACCGCCGCCCCCGCTAATCATCACCGTGCACTCCAACAAAGTTTCAAAGAGAAATGAACTATTCATTGCGGTCGACCCTTACGGCGTAGACCGTCCTCCCGCGCGCCGGATCGTTCTCGCTCGAACCTCCTGGTTCCTCGTCCCTCTTTATTCCTACACAGAAGCCCGTTCAACCTTTGTCGCGCTCTCCCTCTTTATCCCACGCCCGTTAATTCCGTCGTTTCACCTTTCCTCGCCGGAGTCCTCCGCTTACCGACTCGCTCCCTTTCCGTATCCTCAAGGGAAACGAAGCAGGAGGAGGCTGAGGAGGAGGAGGAGGAGGAGGAAGAGGGAGGTGGCGGGGACCGAGTAAGCGTAGCCGAGCTGCTCGGTATCGCGGCTGTTACTCCTATTACCGCATCCTTTCATAACACTAAATAATTCCATTTAATTACTCGCCCTTTGCCCCGGGTCGCCCGAATGGCCACGGGATATTATTTATCACGCTTTCCAAGTCGTTTCAAAGCGCCTCCTGTCCTCCGAGGCCAGAGGCTCCTTCTTCCGACCCAGCCGCCTCTTCATCGCGTAACCCTTTCACTCTCCGGTAGAGTATTCAGAAGCTTTAATGGGTCAAAGCCCCTCTCACGCAACGTGACGCTACGCGCTTACAACCAGTCTCTTTGACTCTGACGCGACACGATTCTAAACACGCGATCTATCCTCCCGACCAACCCTTCCAGGCTTCCAATGTACCAGGAGGTTCGTTGGATTGCGCAAGAAGCAGTCTTGACTGCAGGAATTCTAAGTTCACCTAACAATAAATAAAATTTATTTCTACTTGATGCAAGCTTACAAACAGAGGAATGTATTATGACTCAGGATGAATAAGGAAAACTCGAAGAAAAGTCAAAGATAACTGAAGGGATGAAATCGTGGGCCTGGGAGGGGACTGTTCGAATCTATCTGCTCGATAGAAATCGGGAGATCATTTTTAACAAGCTCGAATGGCTCGTACACAGGACACGGAAACACCATTTGGTTGGAAACTTTTTAACAGCGAGGCTCCGTCCGTATCGCAGTTAACGGCCCCGGGTGATCCTGGAGACAACGCAATAAGAATTTACTCGGTGCCGTGGCAGGCGGCTAAGAAAAGCATTAAGGGAGGGTCATTTCCGATCCTCCGAGCCATGTTCCGCCGATACACCGTGTAACTCGAAACTGTTCCAAGTGCGTCTACATGCGATGCACGATCGCTGGTAATGGCGGTGGGGTTAGATCGACGCGGCACCACCGCCGGAAACGAAGACAGGAGCGGGACCAGCCGGAGTTAGCAAGCGCAGGATGCTGGGAAAGGGTCGCCTCTGAGACGAACCAAGTTTCCACGTAGAGAATTGCCGCTGTAGACGTCGCTTAATCGGGCTTAGGGCTTCTCCGGCTTCTATTTACATTAATTCCCAATAATCGGACAACAGCATCCGTCCTTAGCTCCGGCACCTTATGAAACGATCTCTTGAACCTCGCTTAACCTCCTTGCGCACGCGATGCCCGTTTCCCCCTGCGACGGCGTATCCCAGCATCGCCGTTCCACGAAGACGACGCACCTACGACCCGGTTCCGTAAACTAGAGAGCTCATCGAGTTTCTCCATTTGCATCGTGGATGACCTATTTCCATAATGTCGCCTGGCTAGCAACCTAAGTGTTCCTCAGCCGGGTTATAGCGCCCGCTCACGCCATCGCGTTGCGCCTCGATGTGTTTCACTGAATTTTCGAAATTACCTTACTAGTTACACGTTTTACGTATTAGCTGATAGAGATTATATCGAAGCCTTCCTCGCAGCATCCTAGAAATTCTCTACGCTCCCGTCGCATCGTTCGTTTTTATTGGCTCGCCCTTGTCTCGTGGCGTTCGGTCGTTAGTTTGTAGGACACGCTACGTGTAAGAGGAGCGTTTATGTTTGCAAACCTAAAGCGAGGGTCCGGTATCGTTGCCCTAATAAACGGGGCTGATTTATGGTGAAACGTGAAACAGTTTCCGTTTGCCTAATTCTATGATTTTTTATGAGAAACAGGATTGTTGGATTCTCGTTTTGCTTCCAAAATTAATTCTTATTATTGTACTGGGTGAGTTTAATACGATTTCAGGGGTGAAGGATGCTGGTAACTTATAAAGCGAGGATTGATTATTAAACAAATCACGAAAGTTCTTCAATTATAATTACAGAGTCGCCATAATTTTATTTAATATCGTATCAATCGTTCGCATATTTCCCGTGTTCCTATATGTATGAAATATTTCGCTGCGTATAGGCAATCACCCTCGACGAGGGTGCGGGTACGAAAGTCGATGAAAAGCGATCAACGTTCGATATTCCTTTGATCCTGTAGCCATTTAACCCCTGCAGCTCGTCCAAATTTCCCGTTTCATTCTCCGTTTAATGTCGGCAGGGCGGATGGGAGGCGGTAGGCGTCGAGAGGTGGGGCGGGGCGGTTGGGGGGGTCAGCAGGCACCGCTCGGATACTTTGGAGGTGCTCGCGGCAGGTTAGCTGCACCGTCGCCGCCTATTTTCCGCGCAGACCGCGGCGGGCTACAATGAAATGAGCAAATAACTAGATTCTCACGCGCAACGGAACAATAATAGCACCGGCGGCGGCGGCGAGGGAGGGAGGAATTTTTCACGGGCCCGTGGGCAAAATAATTTGGCAACAGATGCGTCGCTCCGCGTCGCGTTTTCCGAGCCACCCGACCAAGAATAACCGGGCAGGGCAAGGCACGGCAGGAGAGCGCGGCGTGGAAAAGAGCGGCAGACTGTTCGCTACAGCTGAGCAGGGCCGGTGGAATACACCGCGGCCGTGCCGTACGTTCCATCCAAGTTACCGCTGATTTTACCCCCGGGGATTTTACTCCTCGTGTAGACAGACAAATCCGATGAAATGACTACTGAATAGAAATTCAACGTAACCACAAGGCAAATAACAGCGTTGACTAAATATTTAGTATCTACGAAATGGATATACGGTGTTTAATATTAAAACATTCCTGTTCTCAGTACGAGACAATTGGAAACATTGTTTTTTTTTAGAAGTTCAGTGTCAGAATAACTGCGTTTGACTTCTGCTGTCGATAAAAATTGTATCAATACGTTATAGGTATTACAATCATTGAATAAGTCATACGTCGCGTTAATCGTTGACTTTTACTACTTGTTTCGTTATTCAAATTGCAATAACTTTGGTTCTACTCAAGGGAATTGAATGAAATTTAACAGAAATCTTTAATAGTGTCCTATCTGAGAGTCTCTACCGAAAATCTTCATTTAAAACAAGCAATCACTCTACGTATATACGATGAATGATAAGCATTAAATTTTGCACCTCCTCCTAGAATTGAATTCCCCAAGGAGCCGTATCACAGAATTCTGCGTTTTATATACTAATAAAGTAATGTAAATAGCACGGAAAGCTCGATTCCTCCACAACTCTTCAGAGCGTATCCGGAGAAACCGAGACACGATCCTTCTGTCCAAAAATAATTCACTGAACTGGTCCTCGAGTACGTAAGAAAAGTCACGATGTGCCACCCTTGCGGCGGACGGTTCCGAATGAATACCTGATGCCTATTGCCCATGGCCGATGCTGCCTGTGTTCACGGGGCGGCGAGAAACGCTTCGACCCTCGAGAGATCGAAGGGTCGGTCACGAGGAAGGGTGAGAAAACAATACAACCGGGAAAGAAACGTCGCGGTCGTGGATGGGGCGGCAAACTTGTTAGAAATAACAAGGCCGAATGACAAGAAAACAGTGGGAGAAGGAAAGACGATCGACGTGCTGGTTTCATCTCCCCGAAGAACAGGGAGGGCGACGCCGTCGCGGCTGGGGGGAACGGCGACAGACCAGGGTGTAAAGATAAGGGCGTTACGTGAGCGACTCATTAAGGGATGCAAATTAACCAGCGGCAACGATGCTGGTCTAGCTCCCTCGAAACTTCGGCACCCTGAGCACCCTACACTGCCACCGCTACCTGCTACTCGCAACGTGCTTCGGCACTGCTGTTCGAGAATGTGCCGCGCATACCGCCTATCATCCGCGGCCCGCCTGCTGCCGCTCCCAGGGGCAGCTAATGAATACCGCGGATTCTGGGCCGTTCTTAAAACCAAGGATCTGCGTAAGAGATTAGAAGAACAAAAACGCTGGTTGCTTTTGTAAACTGGGCCTCACAATGTCACTTTTTTTCGTAGTGGCACGAGTGATTTTTGCCTTGCAGCTTTCTCATAGCAACGATATTACTAGAGTATTTATAAGCTATGACTAGTGTGACGAGGGGTAAGTAGCTGATATTAAGTAGAGGTTCTTAGATCAGAGTGAAATTGATACCGTTATGGCCGGCCAATGGAATCGGGCAGATCTCTAAATGCGAGCAAATCGGCCCTTGGAAGGGATCCTAATCAAGAAGGAATGCATTCACCGTCGGCGGGCAGGGTGAGCCGATGGGGAACAACGTTCCACAGCTTCTACTAGGCGTTCTTAGGGAGTATTAGTGACCACTCTAGAGATCACCCAGGGGCTTACCCTACGAATTTCCGGTACCGAACTACCCAGTTCATTCGCCCTATTCCCACCTCTCGTCGTTAATTCATCCCCGGTAGATTGACTAAGGATACAGGGAATTCGACAACTTAAGCTCTTGTACGACTCCATAAAGGAAGGCTAACGTGTCACTCTGTCTGCAGCCCCATTATACATACGGTCCCTTCTCACTCTCCCCTGTCACGTCTCACTCTCAGTAAATGAACAAAGATGGTGTGCTTCAGAGACGTGAGCCATGAATAAAAATACTCTCACTCCCTCATATATTCCAAAAATATTTCGATCATACATGCAAAGTCTCTGTTTTATAATAATATAAAATTCCCCTCAATGAATTATACTAATCACGAATCTCAGCTGAAACTGATGGAAAAATCTGGCACAGTTCACTAGAAAATGGATTTCGTATACGATGAAATATGTATTTGACTTTAAAACTTGAACTATTTGTCTTCCTCACTATTTATCTTGTCTGCCGGCAATTTATGACCGTATAAAGTGTATAAAAATCCAGTAGCGCGAGGTAAAGTGGAATCACGACCTGTCTAAATTATTGTTCCAGCAACTAGAAGTATAACATCACTTGCGTACATCCAATCGTTTATTAGCGTCGTGCAAAATGACAGTCCTTGCGAGCATTTTCCCCTTGATAAACCGTTTATTGAAATATCTATGCACGTAGCCGCATGTACGGGGCTGATTAATCATTTTCCAAAGTAGACGTTCCCGTCGTTTTCGCAGACAAGCGCGGTTAGGGAAACGAAAGGGAGATAGTGGACTGCTAAAGAAGGCTGATGGAAAATGACGTTATCTTTCGGCGTAAGTCGGCCGAGTCACGAGGGGGGCGATTCGTAATTGCTTTAGTTAAGGAATGTGCGTCGCGCTTCGGGCTTGGACGTAGGATAAAAGCCGGAAAGACGGTCGCGAAAGAAGGGAGGCATAGAATAAGAGAGTGGAGGTGAAACGAATAGAGAAAAAGGGATATGGAAATGTACGGAGAACAGAGAAAACGAAAGCAGTTAGAAAAGTAAAGGGGAAGAATAGAGGGAGATGGGGAAAGAATGAGAGAGAGAGAGAGAGTGAGAGAGTAAGCGAGGGGTTCAGCGCCATGGGGTGGCTATGAATTTAAATTTCTCTAATTAGGACGCGCGGGAGATGCGGTGACGCTGTTGGTACGACCCCCAGCCCCCCCTCCCTCCCTCCTTTCAGGCCCTTTTCCCCCGTCGTACCACCCGCATCAACTCCCTCATTCTCTCGCATAATACTTTCTTTCTCGCCTGCTTCCATTCCATGCACACACGTATATACTATACGTACACGCACTCACGTAAATATATGCATATCCCGGTATATGTATACAATGTACACCGACTGTGCGCCGGTTATATCTATGCGAGGCACGGATGTGGGGTATCACGATATAATACCGTACCAGCCACAAAAGCCTGGCGCTGAAGTAACTCAAGTAAGAGGTGGCTCGCGCTCGCCGTAGTTGACACCACCTGACTCAGATTTGTTGCTTCTCACGTTCTAACCGAAATTTATTTGATGCCGGCTAGCGCGGGTTAATTAACGCTTCCCGGAAAGAGAGACACGCAAAGCGGGAGGACGAGGGAATGGGAGAGCAACGTGGAGAAAGAGGAAAGATGTGTGTGTGTGTGTGTGAGAGAGAGAGAGAGAGAGAGAGAGAAGGAGGGAGGGAGGAATGGCACGAGATTAGATCGACGCGAAGAGAAACCGTTCTCTATTAGTTGGAGAGCAACGCGAAAGCAATCAAAATGCTTGCTCTTCACAGCAACACCGTGGCCAGTAGTACTACTCCGTGTATGATCAGACGCCGGCTACTACGTGACGCTGGAAGACCGATTGCAATATAAATTAGAGCGGCTCCAGTCTATCACTTGTTCTCCTATAAAGCTTACGCGACTGAATTCCGCAGAGAGACAATAACGCATAAGACTAGAGATAGACTGATCATGCTTGTATCACATGTCTTTGTTGTCTCATTCTTAAAATAATAGAGTAAATTTCAACGATCATTAGCGAGAATAGGGAGCTAAGCCGACGATTTAAAAAAAGCTCGTTGCATACATTAAGCCGTCGAATGAATGGCTAGTGTGTACGAATCTTAATTCTTCGTTATCTCTTTCCACTAATTCAGGATAATCGGGAAGAGGGTCCGTCGGCCAGCCTCTCGAGAGGAAAAGAAGAAGCCACGGTTATGTTCCTTCGTCCTTTTTGTCTCGAGAGATTAAAGACTTACAGCGTAGTCTGCGTATTTCATTCGGAGTTAAACCGACTTCGAACAGTATCGAATTGTCCGAACCGACCAAATCTAACCGAATAGAAGAAACGCTCTCTGAATTCTCATAAATTAAATACTCCATTTTCGGTAAATACTTGTGAGCAAGTGGAGCGATGTGTTTGAAGAACAACATTTAATAACGTCAAATTGTCCGCGATGCCCGTTCGTAAGTTGAACGGGAACTTTTAAAAGAACGATTATACTGGGGAGCAAATTTTCAGCGCGTGAAACCTTAGCGATAAATCAAGAGGCGGAGGCACAAAGGCAATAAACGGGATCGCGCGAGGCGAGGCGAGGTGAGGCGAGCCATTCACGAATATCGTACAATAAATTAGTTCCCGTTGTATTAATTAGAATCGCGGAAATTGGTTTGGATATGGCCGGCGGCGGTATCATCGATTTTCATATCCAATTAAAACTAGGCAACAGTCGAATTCATAAAAATGCGGTAATTAAAAATATTGATTATCGCGCCTGCGGCGATGACCGATGCGAGCAACACCGGATGCCCGGGCTTGTTCCCTACACCTGTTCATTAGGTAATGAACTTATTAAATCAGGGAGGCGTGGGTGCAGTTCGGAAAAAAGGATAAGATTCGTTTCACCTATCTTTGCAACCTTCGTCCTGCGCCATTTGTTTAATTGCTGTAAGGATTAAACGTTACTGGGAATAATGGGGAGATTAAATCGTGTGAGTAATCACAGTTAATGCTGCTTAAAAAAAGAGCTCCACAAGTAAAACTATATTCATTACCATTATAGTAGTAGTAGTAGTAATCGTTTATTTCATGCTTTGAAACGGTTGTTACATTTGGTGATTAAATAAAATTAAATAATGCTATAATATTTCATATCTATAATTGTCGTTGGTTTCTATGTCGGTTTTCTCCTTTCCTGTTGCATCCTTTCTTAATTGGTATATTTCTCCGTATCCACTTTACTCTTTAATCTTCTATCAAGATTTCTCTCATCGACATTTCCAGCTTTGTCATTACTGGTACGTAGTTATGTCATATTACTATTATAATTTAAATCTACTTTGGTATATGAATTGGCATTATCATATGTTCAGTTTGAAATTATTTTATATCTAAAGTTGAGGCATTTTCTATTGTACGAGTAGCGATTGTTAAATATTTAAGATAGTTCTTAGGTAAACTTAAAAATTCTTGAAGTTCATTTCTATTTTTTAGTAAAATTGATTTTGAGTCTGAAAATAAGAACCTACGGAGTAGAGAGTACTGATTACTGAGTATTGAATGTTAAGTGTTGATTATTGAATATTGAGTATTGAGCATTGATTATTGAGTAATGAGTATTTAGTATTGAGTAGAGCAATCCACCGTAGGGAATGAAGTTGTCTGATCAAATATTAAAAATTCTATTTCAAAATGTATCCTGGGAGTCACTGCATACAATTCATTTTGTTTCAACGAAAGCTTAATTACTGCATTTTCACTACGTCTGCCTTTTAACGCGACGCATCACTCACCTAATCGCGACATCGCTATATCTCCGCGGATTACGGACAGAAGCCATAACCGTCGCTTGCTACTAGACGGCGCTATAATTAACCGACTTAATTGAGAAATATCGGAAATTTAAGGATGTGACAACTTTAAACGGACACGCGCACAATTTCTCATTAAGTCGACCGAATTAACGATACACTACTTCATTTGCATAATTAATTTATCGCCGGATAACCCGTCACGCCAGTGACACTCGGTAACGAAAATATATAGCCGTTACGTTGATGGCTACGAAATTCTACCGTGCGAGTTATGCATTTTTCCCTAACAATATGTTCCCCGAATCTCAACTGCATGAATTATATTTAATTTCCAAGTTTTCCAAAAATTGACTTCGCAACGGGTAAATAAAATGCAAAACAAACGCCTGTTAAAAATTGCTTAAAACACGTTCTATCTAAATACAAACTCATTTGCCTCCAACATAATTTATTGCTTAGGAACGAGTATTTGAAATGTTTGATTCCAACAACAAAGTGTGTAGGTTTAAGCGCGTAGCGGTGAATAATTCCGAATCGGAATGCGACCGATTCGCATGAGACGAACACCATTTCAATTGTTCTGTGCCAGCAATTCGCGTTCATCCAGAGCGCCACTTTTTATTTCCGTACGGCAATTCTCGGAAGATCGTGGAAATTCATAGACGTCGGCGTGAACATTGTTCCGGTTGATTGATCGACAGTTCAACGGGGTTAATCGGGAAATCTCTGTAAAATCCAGGCCCATGGGGTGAACGGGCTGGGGCTGTGGAATGGACTGGATTACATGCTGCGTAACAACGAGAGGGAAAGATGACAGACGACGGAGAACGAGGGAGCGATAGACGAGGATAGAGGCCGGTGGGTGCTTCAAGCTTCAAACGGAAGTGATGGGAGTGAGAGAGAGAAAGAGCGAAGGGGGGGATGAGTCAAAGGGTAGGGAGTCGAGGAGAAGGAACGAGTCTAGAAGGAATTCCATAAAAATCGGTGAAATATGCATAGTGCCGCGGAACGTGGAGGAGCGTCGCGACGTCGTCGTCGAGTGTCCCCGGGGAGACGGGAATCCCGGTACGGAGAGGAGTACGAATTGCAGGCGGAAGAAAAAGAAGGCGCTGGAAGGAAGACGACCTGGGGGAGGGTGACGAACGGTGAAGGAAGGGACGCAACAGCGAGTAGCTGAAACGAGGCTGAAGGAGAGGTTTTCGAGAGGAGGTAGCGCGCGATAGATAAAAGGAAAGGAGGTCGGAGAGCGAGCATTTGGAACGTCTTCTCGAACGGAATCTAATTTCGGCCCTACGGCGAAACTAAGCTATTTTCTCCGCAATATTCACGCGCAACGCGTTGCGCAACTGTTCGACTCCACGAGTTTTTCCGTTATCACCGTGCAAGTTGAAATTGCTCGCTCATAGAATAATCGATTTTTCTGCTGTCATAATCTGTCGGTTACTAAACAAGCCGACCGTAAAACTTTAGATGAAACGACAGCTCATAAATATCTCCTCGCACACTCCTCGAAATGCTCTTTTCAAGGAACATTGTGTCGTTCCTATATGATTAAAATCTACTCGATTAAACTGTGAGCTTTAATTTACATTCACGTGAATCGTAGAAGAAACCGTTTGCTAGATTCTTGTGTAAGTGTTCGAGGAAACCCCAACTCGCGCCCAACCTGTTGTACGGTGCTTACGTAGACAACTCTTAGACAAATACACGAGGCAAACTTTGCGAACGCGTTTGCATTGCTGCACGCCGCGGCTGCCGCTTAGTCGGAACTTTGTTTGAATCGCAATCACCGATGTTTATTAGTCGAATCAATAGCTTAACGCAGGACACAGTTGCTGCAGAGATTAGTTATATCTGTTTGGAGGAGATTGTGTTTTCATAGAAATTTGCCTAAGTTACAGAAGATCGAAATTTTCATAAACCTGGATCTGTTCTTAAATCCAGCCACTGCAATTCTGCTTCCAACATGGAACAATAAAAGTATCACTCTTATTGTCACCCATACGGTTCGAAGAAACCCTATTGTTTGTTTTCATACAGCAGTTTTTTTTTCTTCCATTCGTCTAGCGAAGTAAAAAGAAAGAACACAGCAACAAAAGGCCGAGGCGTTCGCATGGGAGAGTTTTTGAAAAGACTATCGAGAATCAGGGAAGTGTACCAAGCAAGGGAAGCTAGTCTTCTCGGGTGGCCAAGCTACCAGTAGAGGATTTCAGCTTCTGCTCTCATAATTAAGCCGGCTTCGGCTTTTGATGGCCACTAAAAATGTCGCGGAGGGTCGAACGGTTAAGGAGTTTCGCCAAGGGACGTCGGGCTCGAGCCTCCACGGTAGACAGGGACGGAAGGGTGGTTCACCCTTCGAGCGAGGAACAGAGTGAAAACGAACGGGAGAGAAGGGAGGAACAGCCCTTATGTTCTGATATTAGCAATAGCTAGTCTCGTAAAGTCGACTGCGTGGCAATTCGAGTCACTTTGCGAACCCTTTATACACTCGCGGACCTCCTCTCCGACGCGAGGAATGCAACATGGTGGATGAAATTATAGGGGGAGGGTTGAAATGCTGGTGAGGCAGTGATTTTAATGCTTCTTAAATTTTGTATTCCTCCTTGAGGATCGGCGCAGCGCGGCTCTGCGCTACGAGGCCAGCTTTCTTGTGGACGCGGGATTAAACTACCCGTACCATGGCTTCCTGTCCCTGGTGTTAATTCGGTTATGCGGGTTAGAGCGTCCGGGGCACCGCCGCCCCTTTCCTCTATGAAACGTTACGAGCTTCTCTGAAAAGTCGTTCTGTTCTGTGCGCGACGCTTAAGGAAGATGTGGTAATGGACTGGGTTGTAAGTAATACTTAAACACAGCATTGTCTAGTGAAATTAATAAAATTTACTATTGATGAGATCGCGATTTTTGACGGTTGATGAAGATTTTTGTATTGATACCTCTGTTCTTTTCCAGTTCTATTGAAGAACTCCAAGTTCGTCATTCACTACTCATTTCTTATTATTCATTACTCTCTACTTTCTACTCACTATTCACTAATTTTACTCATTACTCATTATTCATTATTCACTACTCACTATTCATTACTCACTACTCATTGCTCACTATTTACCACTCACTAGTCTCTACTCCAAGAACATCATAATAAATCTTTCCTATCATATAACAATTCGACGCATGTTGACAACGTAACTACTTGTTGACAGCATGTTTTGTCGAAATCATTAAAGAACAAGTTGGTACAAGTATATGGTCTTTATTGATTCATCCTGTATAGTAATTTAAGGGTCCTCCTGTAACATCTCGAACCATTAATGAATATATAGTGATCAGATGGATCGTCGTGCGACGAATAGGTCGCGATTAAGAATGCCGAGTTTAAAGGGAACCGAGGCGCGGTCGTTTGGTGACACGTCGCCGGCAATAGCGAGGCCGCGAGCGCCTCGCAATGGAGATGAAGTGCCGCGAGGGCAGGGAGTCATTGTGGGCAGAAGAATGGTTTCTCAAGGGTTCGCTCCTGAGGGAAATCAGGAGGCAGTGGGCCTCCGGGATAAACCGAGGAGATCTCGGCGGGGGCTCGCCAAAGTAGCTTGTCAATAACTTAAATCTCAATCGTAACTTGCTACTCCCAACTGATTTCCGTTTCTGCGAATCGTATCTTCTGCTTTCCGATATTCATACGTTGACGTACTCATCGCATTCCGCGCGGTTACAGCCATCCGGCTCTTTCACTTCTGATCCACGCTTCGTCGCGTGACACAAAACTCCAAATATTTCCCCGTGTCATAGATATTGAACATCGTAAATTTAAAATGAATTATTCCATTAAGTAATTCAACGTTTAAAGTTTAAAGGAACGAACGAGGGGAGGTTGAGAGCAAATTTCTTCACGTAGGTAATGATTTTAATCAAGGCTCCTGTTAACGGCTAATTCATCACGAGAGTAAACGGGTCCGTTCACGGTTACCAGCCGGCGCGGCGGGCGGCGTGTGACCAAAGAAGAATATTTCCCAGCGAGAGGAATCCGTGGCTACGTAGCGAAGTAGAACAAATTTCTTCGTAGAACGGGACACGGGGAAGAACGATGAGTTGCATTAACGCTTGAAACTCGCCAGGAACTCGGCGTGATCAATCTGTACCGAGCAGCCGAGGATGCGTCTCCTGCGACGACGACGACGACGACGACGACGACGACGACGACGACGACGACGGATACTTTGTTAATTCGATCTTCGGGTAAGCTTGAAAATCGAGGGAAGACTCCTGGCCGGAACGACGCGACGCGGACAAAGGGTGGTACATGCGAAACTATCTGGGATGTAGGTAATTTCACGGTGTTGCCCCGCATTAATACAGAAGTAAGTTGGAACAAGTCTGTCGTCCGTATCTTAAGTACGTCAAGCCGGGCGTCGGACCTGTTCCCTCCCAACGTCTCTGCAGCCAAGTATTGGGAGATAAGCCCATTCGGTTTTCTACGGCAGAAACACAGCAGCACAAATCAATTTTCCACATTGATGTACATTTTTAAAAAGTAATTTTCTGACGATGATTGTTTAATTCCTGGCACTGGATTAATTCTCAATACCATTTCATGCTTGCATCTTCACATACGTGTGATGATACTTTAAACAAAATTTAGGTATTATTGAAATTCAAAGTCAGATTTCTATAAATTATCTTAAATCCTCACACTTTCAGTATTTGAAAAATGCTTCTTTTTCTATCTCTTTTTTACTGGTCGCGAGATAATGAAAACCTGTAACGGTGGCGGGCATATTTCACGTAGGACGCGTCCGTATCTTGTAACAAGTAACACAATGGTGCTCGGACCGTGAATGTTAATAAAATTTACAGCCTCTGTTTACTGCCTCTCTCCTGACGCTAAGCGAAAGCGATACGCGGCGCTATATTACACTGTCTCGCGATAAATGCAGTACCGCGTGGCCATTGTTGAAGGAACTCGCATATTATGAACTGAGTACACGCGTGCACTTACGCATGCGGCGTGTACCCGTGGCGCGAATAAACTCCAGCGATAAGGTTTACGATGTTCATCCAACGGGAGAGAACATTTGTCTAATTCCGATAAAAGACAAACTCTATCGCGTTTCCGCCTTTAAAAAGAAATCTCAATTGTCGAACAGCTTCAATCTTCAGGTAATATTCATACTAATTAATCGTATGTACGTATCAAGTGCTTACAGCTAGATATTTGTTAAAGAATTTACATTTAATTTGAAATAAATATCAAACAGAGATTGAAATGATTAATAAATAATTTAAAAAAAATGAAAGGTTCTAATAATTAATAAATAATTCGAAGAAGAAGGAAGGATTGCCACGCGTTCATCCAGTCATACAATCGCGGGCTTTAACTGGCTTCAGCAAGAGATTTTTCCTGAGCAAGGTAAGTCCAGCGTTATCTCTCACTCGGCTCCTCCTCCACCTCAACCGTTTATCTCGATCTCTTATCGAGTTTACAGCTGCTTCATCGTTGCCCCCCCCCATCCCGTAACTTTGCCCCAACTCCTTCGGGTTTTCCGCTACCCACCCTTCGATTCGCTTGCCAGAGGGTTGTTTGTTTCAATTTCTTCCCGATACCGTCCCGGATATAGAACGATAAGACAGCGCGGAACATGAGTTCCGCGGAACTGGTCCGTACACGGTTTCTTAATACCCTCCACCGCACGTCATAAGCCGTATGGCGCGGCATGAAACCGCGTCTCGACGTTGCTACCGGCTGGATAGGATAAGTTTCCCCGGGTTTTGAGACCTTCCCCAATCCCGAGGCAACGGTGCGACGCGGCCGCGTTCCTCCGTATTCCGATTCTATATACGGTTAAAGTTCGCTCGTTGACGGTCACAAGCCGTGTTCGCGGTGCACGTCGTAAGTCGGCTGCGGGGAATCGACGCGGGTGGCAAACGAGCGCACAGCTCCGAAGCGTGAGACGGAGACGGGAACGAGGTTCAGGTCGCACTCAAAGTGGGGTCCGCCAAAGATCGAGAGTAGGTATTGGGCTGGAATAGGTAATGCTCGAATATGTCATAGTTTGGTAGGATGCGGTCAGAATTAAACATGATTCGAGATGTACGCGCTAGTTACTTCATTCTCCTCGGTTGCCTTCCCTTCCTTACGTCCCTCGATTCTTGTCCCATACCAAAACGCGCGTCTACCTGTTTCACCGATACGAGCCCACGCATCCTCTCTCCTCGTCGACACCTTGCGCTCCCCCCCTCTATTTCTCCTCACCGTCGTTCTCCCTCGTTTCGGTTAGCATTGTAAGACCTCAATTTCGTGTTCCACCATCAGCAGCCGCCGATTCACCATTCTGCCGCGACGTATATCGCGGACCGTAACGCGGAGAGTTACTCGGTTAGTTTAGATTCGGTGAAGCAAGTTTTGATGTCGTGCTCGCCTACACCCGAAACTCCCACCGCCTACACCCATTTTACCCTGTTCGAGTCTCTGCCAGTCGTTCCGTCTACTCCTAGCCACCGAATCTCCTTCGGGAACCTAGCTGCTACCCTTCCATCCCTGCAGCAAGTCTCGCAGCCACCCCAGAATATCCGAGTTCGCTGGTAACGTCGACACATTACTAATGCCGAACTGGTCGTAATAGATTGGATGCCTGGAAGTTGGATACGCCGACTAATGCCCCGGGCGGACCCCCCTTTCACTCGTCACTTCTCCTTTCGCCCTAACCCCCCTTTCTGATATCCTTTCTTTGTGATTTCTTCACTAAGAAATAAAACTGTCTGCTCTTATAAGTATTTCTTCTTTGTGGACATTAAGTATGATGTACATAGCGCTATGGGGCAATGAGGCGTAATTAGAGAGTAAAGAGCAAAGACCATAAAAATCGGTCAAGAAATTAAAACGACATCTGGAAATATGTTGAATTTCCTTAAAGATAGAAAGCCAGACTGTAACTCCTGAAATATCAAATAGGATAGAGGATCAAGAAAGATTTGTCATGCGTGAAGTGATGACCCATTCCGCAATGCGATTTTAAGCCGTCGCATGATGGCATTCCACCTTACAAGGGTAAATATCCTCGAGTCTAAGCTCGATACGATTTTACTTACCTAATTGTGTCCTACGTCCTATACCATCAGACTATTCCGCGTTTCGTGTTCCCCTTCTCCCTCTGCTTCCCCCCTTCTTTCCCTATTCCTGTCTTAATTCCAACGAACGTGTGACTGTGCTCCGCAGCACTAGTCCCCTCGAATTATACTCGCTCGAGAAATGACGCGACGCGGTAACATGAACGCGATCGTGCCGGCTAATTCCCGGTTAGAGAAGATTACATATTAATACGGGAGCGAGAAACCGACGCGGTTGTTTCTGGATTTACAGCCGCGATTGTCGACGGTCTATCAGCGACGCTTCCTGGAGGACGGAGTCAACGGAGGAACAATGCCGAGGCCCTACGTGACGCACCCGTTATCTTGTCGTTACCCTTTATGCATAGGATGCGCCAGTTGCCGCGCTGTTTCCGGCGTTATTGTCGATGATGACTGATAGCGATATCGCTGAATTACGACGCGGTACCCGTCGCCGTCGCACCTAAGGAGATCGTCCGATACGCGAATTGATCCTGCAACGTTGCATACGAAACAGTACCTGGCCACGGATTTATTGCGCGTTTATGCATACGCCTACGTAGGCCATTTACGAGAAAGGTGGACCGTGTATCTCGCGAAACCCAATTAGATTTCTAGCAGCAAATGCAATCTTCATTTTTTTTATACCTTCAATGTGACGTTTCATTGACTCTGATGGATTTTTGTCCAATCTGATGAATTTTAAACCAAACGAACTTCATTGCTAGTCCAATCTTTCGTGGATGTAAGCATCATCATCGATAAAGTTCCAATTTGCATTGACACTGAATGTATTTCATAGTAATTGAAATCAGTGGAACGACCACCCTCCTTCATTTGAATTCTTCAAACTCAGTCTTTGACGTAATAAACCTGTTTCCATTTAGTACAAAGAAAATTTTATACCTGATAAACCACAACTAGGCACGTCCCGGTTTTCTTATCAAACCCATCCATCGCCATAATGTCTGGAAATGGAATTGCCAATCCATCTGTCTGTCATTTAATTTCAATAGTGGCATTGTACTATCAGTGCGCGGGAACGGCTGTCGATGCACAACACACGGTGTAGCATTCAGTTAATAGAACTGTTACGGTAAGTAATACGCGTTTTCATGTTTGTGTTTGCAGGGTACACAGCGCGGGTACAATCATCTTAAGTGGATTTGCACTACGCTGGACAAGCGTACAACCACTTCCGATGTATTGCGCGTACACAGCACATTCTTTTCTTCTCCTATTTGGTACAAGTATTAACCGCGTGTCATGCTTATGGCTTGTTCACGATTTTTAATTCAAAATGCGTTGAAATTCGTTACATGTCTTTTTTTTATACAAATTCACCGGTCACAGGCCTGAAATCAATTTACCAGCCCCACTGACTAATTTCCTACACTTTCCACTAGAAGCAATTTGTCAAACTTGATCGATCGTTCTCGCCTCCTCCGTTCGCTTTCGAGCGAGGAAAGATCACGTAGCAACCAGGAACAACAATTATCCAAAAAGGGTCGCGGCAGGAGTTCAAGTCCTCCGTCTGGTCGATAGAAATTCGTCGTTTCCGGAACGATCGAAATCCGCGGTGACGTTCAGCTACGGAAAACATCGAGGGATATTGACAGAACGTTGCTAGGCGTGATCCAGCATGCCTGGATTTCGGTGGCGGTAACACATTTGCCCCGGTGTTTGTATTTGGACAGAGGGAAGCGCTGGACATTGTAATTAGGCACGACACATTGCGCCCCTGGGAGCGATCCGAGGCACCGTCTCCACTCCACCCGATTCACCCTCGATCATCCGGTGTCCTCGGCCACCGGTCCTCCGACTCGACCCAACCCTAGTCCCAGTAGCAAGCTAGCGATTAACAACTAGGAGAAAGTATGTAAATATACTTCCTACGATAGGATAGGTTCATAGAAACGCAGTGAAGGATGCCTCAGGATTTATGTGTAAAAATTATTGGTATGAAAATATCTAAAGAATTCCTTCCAACGACTTTCAGTTGAAACATTTCCAGTGTTCCATCCTGTCACTTCTTTCAATGTAATGTACTTAGAAAAAAGTGAATACTCATAAATCCCTGTATTCTATAAACAATATCACACTTTGAATGTTCTACATTTTAAATTTAAATAAATAATTAAAGTATATATAAATTTATTTGAAATAATTTAAGAAAAAGGAATAATGATTTATTAAGGATGTAGAATCGTTCGTGTCGTTCTGAAAAGGACGTTTTATCATTCTGTGCTTGAGGACAATTGATGGGATACCTAAAAACGGGATGGTCCCATTCGTAACGGAATACGTTAGTTAGGCATACCGGATACTCAAAGTTCTCGTGGAATGCGAACCGAGCGCGGGCGTACTTCATTTCGGCTGATTATGCTCTGTGTTGGCGACCGCTAACCACCGGCTACGCGTCTCAGCTAACTGACCTTCTCTTACCCGCGTACACTGGCCCTTAACGATAAGGATCGGGGATAGTTGTTCCGGCGACTACTTCGATACCAACAGCGTACCTGGTACGTCTATGTAGTACACGTCCAGTAGCAAGTGCAACTGCATAGTCCATGAACTGAACCCACATTCACCAACGGCACATCCTGCGTTCGGAGACCGTCAAGCTAAATCACTCCCTAATGGATCGACCCGCTAATCTCTGATAGACTACGTTACCGTCACGCTCCGTCCTCTTCCTTCGGCTTCGTATAGGCTTCCTCTCAGTTAGATCTCTCCTCGCTCCTCTCCGTGACCCTCCTCTTCCTCTTCGTTTCTGCTGTGTGTACTTATGGCGTCGGCTGCACCAGCTGCGATCGAACATGCACGCATCTGCTGCATCGTTAATTCTACCAGGTGCTTCGTACCTTTGTTACCATTCCCAGGCTGCTTCCCTTAAGATTCACCGTTTCAACACAGCTCATATCTCTTCATCAAGAATCTCGAATCTCTTCATCAACAAGTTGAAACACTTCGTGACCTGATGGATTATTTTTTGCGCAGTAATGAAAAGATTGAGACAGTCGAGACTTCCCCTAAGATTCACTATTTTAATTTAACCCACTTTCTTCATCGATGAAGAGTCTCGTGACGAGCTGAAATATATGGTGGTGTAAAGAAAAGATAGATACAATCGAAGTGGTATAAATAATGCACGGGTCAATATTCATTCGCATGAATTCCGTAACCCTTGGTAAAAAATTTAAACCACGGTCAAGAGTTAAAAACCAGTCGCGGCGAAACACGTGAACAAGAGAAGCATACGAAATGCATAACACAAGGGAAACGGTTTTAAATATGAAGAACCGTCGGGGAACGGAAGGGAATGTTCGAGTTTTATGCAGTACGTAGCCGCGAGGTTTAAAAGCAACCTCGGAGGGTACGAAAATTTCCGAATAAAATTTCGTCCCGGCCACCGCGTCACGCGATGCAACATTCCGTGGAGGTTTGGGAACAGGGAAGAAAGTTTCGCGCGCTCAGTGCGCCGCAGTTAAATACCTATATAGTATTTTTCCCCTGATTCTTCTTTTGCTTTTAACCCCCGCGACCTCCTCCTCGCTAACCCCCCGCGTTGTCCCGGGTAACAACGCGCGGCTGTATGCACCTGCGAACGGTTCACTGTACTCCCGTCATGAAAGGTATATTAACGTGCACCCTGGAGAGATATTCACGCGGTAAGAAGAAACTTGGCGTGTCCGAAGACGGTAAATTTCCCGGGCCGGAGAGGGGCCTTGCATGAAATTTTACGAACAATCAATTAGTCCGCAGGAAGCTTCGATAATCCGTCCGGCCAGTTTGAAAATCTGCGGGCTTCCTCTCACGGAACGCTTAACAGAAACCGGGGCACCGATTACTATACGAGATTTATATCGCATTTTGCCCAATTTTATAAGTTCAATACTCAATTCGACATTCAACAGCTCTCTTAGCTTTTTGTTACGATCATTCGTTAAATCAGTTAAGGATGTATAGGCTATATACTTAAACAATGCTAGCATGTTAAATTTGTTATTATAGATTCCTATTAC
>NW_017147567.1:523500-562420 GCF_001652005.2 Ceratina calcarata | reverse complement strand
GGGATGGTCGGATTTTTTCAACATCAATAAAATGCCATATAATCATATGTAACTCATTAAATATTGAAATTAGAAGAAAAGTGTGTATACTTTACAAATCAACAATCAGTATTTTGATTGACAGCAATAACCGATTTCTTCAAAGTCCTTTTCAATTAGATTCATAAAAAATCAAATCAATTGGAAATCAATTCTTTATAAAAGAGACTCAATTGTCAAGAGAATTTTTTACTTAGTCAAGAATATATGCATTCGAATGAAACATCGGTTGATCAAATCACCGATTACCAATAATTCACTCGGAAAGCTCTGGGTACCTTGGAAATACCCGTTCGCCAGGCAGTGCACGTTAGTAAAAGGTCGCTGGTGAAGCTCGTTAAAAATATATATCCAATCAGAACCGGCAAGTTTTATAGCAATCGCGCGTTAGCAAAATGTGAGCTCCGATTTCATCTCGGAAAAACCGTTCCACTTTCATCGTAGGGACATCTCGGTGAGAGTGAAATATCCAAGGGCAGAGGAGGAGTAGGGGGGCTAAGACCGCCGAGGGTACGGCGGACTGACCGATCTGGCCGGGCGATCTTTACTGCCGAAAATCCATTATTTTCCCCATTAGATCGCGAGCAGCGATCTTCCGGAGCAGGCATTTTCGTTTAGCAGTTTTTCTTCCGATCCACGTCGTTTATGACTACCAGCCAGATACCAGGTTGATACCCATCCACTATTCCACGTGTGACAGCGCCTGGGTGCAACGATCACGTGCAGCTGCAATAGCCTAAACCGATAACTTCTGCTCTTAGCTTCTGTCTCATTTTTCTCAAACTCGCTTTAATATCAACCTTAATCACCCTAAGTCACGATCTTACCATATAAGCAAGACAGTTGGCCACTTGCTCTCATCGAATTGGTAAATGAGTAACACATGCTGATTCTATGAAATTTATCTATCGTTTTAAACAAGAAAATATTAATAAGAATATATTAATATTTAGTAGATAATTTTATTATATCTTTTTTCATTTGTTGTTATGAAGATATAAAAATTTCGTAGACAATCTGTCAACCGTCTGTCACTCATCGATGCTTCTTATATTAATCTCATGAATTCGTTTATATTTAATTATTATATTTAATTAATTAAGGAATCTTATATTAACTTCTGGAGATGTAGGGAGACCATCAAAACGTTGTTAATTACTAATCAATACGTATCGACTATTCGTATTCTATCAGTTAATCAGTTAAGCAGTTAATTCGCCAAACAGGTTAATGAACTATCCGGGTCAGCAGATCAAATTGATTAATCAACTGAATTGATTACCTAATTAAGCACGTTGATTATACGCCAATCGTATACGTGCAATCGCGGGCAAATTTTCACTTAGCTCGCATAAGTTTATTATTGTAACGATAAATGGTTTTTAATTTAACAATTTATTGTTGTCAAATTTAAACGGCTACACAGTAAAGCTCAGGTATTGAATGACACTGAATTTTTTTAATGACTTGTAAATTCTTAGAAGCTTAGATAAATGAAGCATTTGTTAACATTTACAATTAAACATTTTGAACTTGAATGTATTATCATGTTAACGGCTTTGCATAATTGATTCCTTAAGTAACACACATAATTTCTATTTTTTTATGAAATATTTCCTCGTCGCCGGAATGTGTGATGATAACATAAAGCCGAGGGCTGTTAAGAGCTCCCACGTTGTCCTTAATGCAAACGATAAAAGTGTACTCGGTGATCCTATAAACTTTTATGTAACATCTCCGACGTGACGTAAAATTAATAAAAACTTATTTTCATGTACTCCGTTATAAACGTGAAATAAGGACAAAATTGGATGGATTTGGACCGTTTCAAGATAACAAAGCAATACGTTAAAATTAATATACATTTTTCCATTATATTATAATCACATTTAACATCCATTTAATAAACTATATTAATAAATACCGATTCTACTGAATCGGCAACATAAAATTCTATCATTTGTAATTGACTGATATTAAATTTGTAATATTCCTCTACTTTAAATATGAACTGATCGTCAGTAAAAAAAGAGTCAAATGCGAAACTCATATTTTAAAGTAAACTTTCACATTTTATTCATATTCGAGTCGCAGTACCAGACTGCGTCGATGGCGTTTCAAGGCTTGACGAAAATGAAAACAGACAAAAATTGTTGGAAGTTTTAAAATAGAAAATCGCTCGTCGAAACGTTCGGTGGCTTTACGCTTAGTAGTCGAGACAATGGATCGGTGTAATTCTTAAAAGTAGTCGGAAAATTTCGAGCACAAAAGCAGAGAGGAAGGGGCGAGGTCGACTGTTTCTGAGTATTCAATGTGTCATTCATCATCTCGTTCGTCGTTGAGGTTGCATGAAAAATATCTAAATGGCACCTGACGATATTCAAATGGATCTGCAGTCATTTGCAAGTCATTAACAATAAGAATTTCAATACCTAAATGGTAATGAGATCCATAAGATCTCTCCTAAAAGTTTAAGACATGTAATAAAAAGCTGAGTCCAATATTTGAAGCAATGAACTTTCAGAAAAAATGATGATTACTTTAAAATTCTCTTAAATCATGTATTAGGAATTATACAAAATTCTATCATTGTTGCACTCATATTTTTTTTTATAAATGAAATAAAAATTCTGTCATTTTTCAATTCCAGATGTAATAAATTTTTTAAATTGTCATTGTTTTTATGTAAGGGTTTACACAATCTTAACAGTAACATTGGGAAACTGTAAATGTTGCTGTTTCGTATTTTGATAAGATGCATGATACGTTTAACGTGAGACGAAATCGATACATTTTCCAGGGCGCGGCTTGTCATAATTTATGGATCTGATAGGGTTTCCCATAGTATTACAGCGTTTCTGTGTCAAACGTAGCGACCTGACAGGCATAAAACAGAATGCATTTCAGATTACGGATATACAGAACGGCGAGATCCGTTTTGCATCAATCATACCACTACGGTGATAAAAGTTGTAAGCGATCAAGCTTGACAACCGATCGATATGATAAACAACGGGACGTTAAATTAGTTTGACAGTCTCCTGGAATTAATACCCAATTTTGATACCTATATTATAGTGTGTATAAAAGATGCTTGACTTTAACTCTTATCAAAATACGAACAGTTTTAACATTACTGTCAAACAACGTTTATCTCGTTTAATAAACATGTGACAGCTTAAAAGACGCCTGACTTTAACTCCGGTTTCATTATTCAAAATCGTATACGGTCGCTGCTTGTATTTCCCGTATCGGTTTTAGCCACCCGCGATCGCCCATGTAGCTACGCGCGTAGTCGTTTGTATATCTTGGCAAAGTAAAGAAGACGGGTAAGGTCGGTTCGTAACCGGTTCGGTTCAGGGCCGTCGATATCGATAAAAGTGTCGCCGCCTTTCCCACCCACCCACGACCACCACCCTATCACTCGATCCTCGGCGCTACCCTCCTCCACCAGTTCCAACAGGCAACAGCCTGGTTGCCCCCTCGCACCCTCGCCGGATACTCGAAATCTAAATGATTCGGTTATTTCTGGAAGGTTGCTGGAGGCGTTTCTCTCCCGGAGAGAGCGCCTTCGTTGCAAAGTGATTTCCCTCGTACCCGTAATCCCGAATTCGATCGATCGACGTCACCCGCGCGAACCAGAGACATCGTGTCGCTGAAAAATGTTCAAATGGTATTTTAGAATCTATTTTAGAGGACGCTTAATATTTTCATCGGTTGTATGTATATGAATATGTACACTAGGCAAGAAAGTAAGGTTTTCACAAATTTACAGAATTATAAAACTGTGGTATCCTTAACACTAGAACTACAGCTGATTGGCGTATAGCTAATTCTACCAAAGGGGTTAAAATTACTTGTCTTTTAAATTAATAAGTCATTAGAAAAGACATAGCAATTTTTACGTTTTTATCAGTGAAAATTGAATAATAATTTTTTTATTACACATTATCTAGATAACTAGTAAACCAGTAAACCTGACTTAACTTAAGGTTTCCTCTATCTTTTCTCCGGTACAGATAACAGAAATTATTAAAGATTGATATTCGAAATACGAGCTATTAATTATGGACGACACAACTGGTTAAATAATCTCATTGAACAAAGTACCCCATCCTGCGTTCTACCAGCCTATTGAAATATTTCTAACGCGGTGTCCAACCGATTCAAATCGCGTGGGATGATACGATTTAACCGGGGATGGAAATAATAATGACAGTAATAAGATCACGGAACCACTATTGCCGCAATAATGGCATTGGGATTGTTACGTTTTCTCTTTCTCTGCCGGACTCGGCTCCCTAATAAAACAGAAGTTGTTGCAATTCCAACGTTTACGACTAGCCGTCACGCGACCACTTCGCTCCTTATTGTAAATATTAGCTACTGCTTGTTCCCCATACCGTTCTGCCTGAGAGAACGTCCTCGCGTTGATCTAGTTACGCGATTATTCTCAGGCCGCATGCATGTAGACAAATAAACCACGTCTTACTCTTTCATTTTTGTATTTTCTTCAAACATAAGATGGGAAAACGAATCGGAGAAAGGAGAGATCGATTTCGTCCTCTTGTCTCTCATCCTTTCAAACAGCCTCCCTCCCCAACTATTCTCTAAACACGAAAGAAAAAAGGAAGAGAAACAAATGAATAGAAAAAGTCCACGGGTGCAGGTCGATGCAAATGAGTTTCAAGTTTTTTCTAACATCGGTTTAATTAAAATGCAAACACGCACGGGAGGGAGTCGTCGGTTTAACGGTTCTCGCGTACCGATAGGAAGGTTTATATTCCGTTTGATCCCTTCCCGTTCATCTTGAACCGAGTATTCTGTCGTTGAATTGCCGTGAGGTTCCAGCGAAACAGGGACGAATCAACGGAACGATCGACGGTCACCGGGCATGGACGGACGTTTCGCCCATTTTCCCCGGATCCTCTCTACCGTCGCTCGACACGTAGTATATTTTATCGCATTACTGGCATTGTTGCATCGGTTCCCAGTCTATACCCCCGGTGGTCACCGCTTCCCGTGTACCCCCCGTCGTCCGTGTTTCCCTCCCGTTCCTCCGCGCCGCGTGGAAGCACCATTCCACGAGGATTAAATATTGACTGCGATTCTGATTTATAGTAATTGCCGGAGGGAATGGGATAGCGAGGGAGCGGGATGAAACACGCTGATTCGAGCGGGACGGAGCGATCGAAGGGCGGAGGATCGCGGCGGGAGTAAAAGAGGGCGAGCGGACGGGTGTGAGGGACACTGGACTGGTTTCGGGGGTGGATGATGGGGGATGGTTCGAGGGTAGGGTGGGCCGGATGGTGTCGGGTGCTCGCGCGGGAGGTGGAGAAAAGCCATTCCCGTGCCGTTTTCCCTCGCTGACAGATGCATTTGCCAAAGCGTTGCGGACGTTTCTGGCTCGTTCTACGTCGTCACGCGGCCTGTCGTTATTATAGCGCATTTTTATTTAGCGGCTGTTACCCTTCGCACCGAACGTCCCTACGTGTAATTCTGTCGCTCGGAATAATCGGAAAATTTATCTCCAGTCCGAACGTGTCTATTGGTAGATTTTTTTCGGCCAGACAAAATTTCATAGATAGTTGTTTTTCCATTATTTAGATTTCGAACGTGGAGACTAAACTAGTCAATCGTAATAATAAAATAGAATGCAATTTACTTACATATTCTATGTAATGGAAATTGCAAAACTTGAAACCTAATGTAATCCAAAAATATCATACATTGAAAACAAAACTTTCATAAGGACATGATTTCTTAGCGAAGCTATAAGAACGCTGTTAATGTAATGGGGGGCAAACAAGTCGCGGGGTGAAAAAGCCAGGGGGTGGAAAAGTGGTCAACTGCTACCAGTTGAGGAAGGTGATTTACTGACGGAACAGCAGGCGGCGCCCGATTATTTTTGGTTTTACCCGTGCCGGCCATTATTTTTGGTCTGCCGCTCGCCGCAACTTGAACTGGGCTCGGCCAGAAATTTACTGTGGCCGAATTCGAAGCGCGCAAAAAGCCCTCCTTGCCTAGCCTCAGTGAGAACTACATGACGAATGAACTATAGATTTCTCGTGAGGCTAAAGACAAACTCGGTCCGAAATTCTACATTAGACAAATAAGTATTGCGATGATTAATAATGGGAAGGACGAAGCGTGAGCGAAGGACTACTATTCCCCTAAAAAGGACGCGTGTCCTTTCTTGGAACGAGCGGAGGAAATGAAAGAAACGAAATAGCCGAGTGCAGAGGAATAGGATTACATTTCGAAGTTGATAAGTTATGAAGCTGAATGACAGACGGGTATCAGCACCGGAAAAAGAGTAGAGAGACTTACTGGCAGTTTGAGAAAAATGAAATAAATGATGGAGAAGCACCCTTCGCAGCGCTGCTACCAGTTCGGCCCGTCAGACGTTTTTATTAATTCCTCTCAGATACAATTAGTTGGTCTATTCGTCAGACGCGTTTCATTAAGTTCCACCCTTCTTTCCCGCCGACTCTTTACCCCTTTTCTCGCCTGTCGTGTGCCTTATCCTTCTTACACCCTTCCCGGAGCGAAACGCTACGGCTACGGCGGTGGCGGCGGCGGCAGTGCGGCTGCCGCGAAAAGAAATTTTACTCGTTTCCGTAACTTCTGGACGCGACGCAACGATACGAACGTGCATCACGCGAACCGATTAAATCCGCGATAGTCCCAGTTTTCACGAATACTTTTTTCGTCAAACTACAATCTCGATGCGGTGTATAAGAAAAGAATTATTCAAACAGAAATTACTAATACCTCCTTTCTATATTTGATACGAGTAATCCGAAAGCGATACGAAATACGATATGCATGGAGAGGAATAGACTAAATCAGGCGTAGCTAACTCATTTCTAATTACTCTCGCTGTAACTCGGCAGTGCCTGTTTAGTCAGTCATCCAACGGACACGGCTCGGTTGAAACACGTTCCTAACGTGCACACACTACTTAACGCATCCCCAGCTATACTTAGCGCCGTGGTCATGCCCAGAGTAAGCAAAGCTACTACTATGGGTGCAGCTATTACTGAGCTTTTAATCGGCAGTATACAAAAACGTCTCACGATTGTTGCCTGACACATTGATAGAACGATACATCACGGGTATAATCAGGCGACCGCATGTCCGAGGAGGGAAAAAAAAATCGAGCGAAAGGCGGGTAGGCTATTCCGGAAGTTGAAGTTTCCAATCGGGCGGGCCGACGAGGAATTTAAAACGCAATCAGTATAGCCGGGTGGAACAATAATTCACGCGGAAAGTGGCCGTCTAAAAAAGCGAAGTAATCTCTGCAGCTTGTCCCTATTCACGTTCGTAAATCTCGACGCAGCGCGGCGCGAAGTCCGTTTCTGCATAGCGGGTCACGGAAGTCGAGCAGGAGGGATCAAGGGAGAGGGCGAAGTAAAAACCCGGTTGCCGTTCCTCTAATAACCAGCCCCGCGCGCTCGCTCGTATTCTTGCGAAACGACGCGACGGGCCACCTACGAGGCCCTCCCGTCCCCCTCCCTACCACCCTCTTGGGCTCCGTGTTCACTCGCTCGTCGCTAATAGCTCGAGCGAGGCTAGAGGGTGGGAAGATGGCCGGGCCGAGTGTTGCAAATGAATCGTTAAAGTCCGAATGGCAGGGGGGCGGCGGGTGGTCGAGCGAACGCGTAGGAAATCGATGCTCGAGTAAATGATTCCTACACGGAACGACCCTGCGAACGTTCGCGATGCAATGGTAAGCAACATAAATCTTCCCGGTAAGTCCCGGACTCCGCGTATAGTATAGGCGTGCTCGTCGAGTGGCCGGATGATGTGCTGCTGGGTATAGCCTCCGCGCCTCTAATATTGCACGCGTCAGTGCTGAAGTATTTACGGCTACCAGATCGTATAAGAACGCTCCCACGCTTCTGGATTCTATCTTACGCTACTCTTTTTCAATATGAAAATTTCGCCCTTCCAACCGATCCGGCCTTGTTTTATGGCTGCTGCATACACACGTGAGCTTGCGATTATACGTTTTGTGCCCACGATTGAACTAGACAGCCAGGCTCGAAATAATCAGATAGGCATATAATGATCGTGCAAATCTAATAATGTTATGAATATATCTTTCAATTCGACTTGTCAAATTTCTTTAAACACTTCAGGTTCTGTTGTCAAGTAAAATGGCATATTAATTCTGCGTATCATGAATATTTTTCAAGTTGTTTACGAACATCACTTTCTCTTTAAACCGATTCTTCTATTTGCATTGAAATGTTACGGTTCGCATCAAAGTGCTCGCCACTTGTCCTTTAACCCTCTTCTCGAAGAGCTCTTTACATTGAGAAGTTTCCTCAACTTGATGTCGCATACATTCGACGTGAGAGTCTTGTAAACGCGCTACCCCGCCTGTTCAGACTTCCATCGAACGCACGCGACAAGTTGTGACACGTATTAACTGTAATATTCTAAATTATGTCTGCCCATTAAGCAATTCACGACTTCTGCACGATTTTTCCATGACTCGTCCACGATTTTCCATGACTGACTCATAATTTTCCTGTGGCTCGTCAATGATTTTCCATAATTGATCCAGGATTTCCCAATGACTCATTTACAGTTTTCTATGACTCGTCCTTGATTCTCCACGACTCATAATTTTCCTGTGATTCGTTAACAATTTTTCCACGACTCATCCATAATTTTCCCATTACTTATTGTGGAAAAGCAGCATTGCTGAAAATTCACTGGCGGTGTGAAAGTTCGTCTTTGGATAGCAGCGAGCATTGAAAGAGCATCGGATAGCGTAGGAAGCGATACGAGGAGCATAAATATTAATTGCTCGAAACATGTAAATAGGTGCGGAGTGGACTGCGACGCGACGGGTTTAGCAGGATACTGCAACACAGCACATGCATCCCAAATGGACCATTATTCCATCAGCGACGCAAACTGTTGGGTAACTCGGCCGTGCAAAGTGGCCGGCGAACTCTCTCTCCTTCGGTACCTAGTCGCCGGTGGAAACGAGACAGAGGAACGGGAGGGACAGAAAATACGGTGACGTGAGAGAGGAAGAGAGAGAGAGAGAGAGAAAGAGACGGAGTGGCCGCAGTTTAATTTTTGCGAATGGTTGCCAGAAATAATCTCTTGCCCAGCCCGGCTAGGGCTGATTGCTTGATTTCGACAAACATCACTCGTTCAACCAGATCCCGCGCCATCGCCGAGTATTCGCTCCCAGGGAATTAGGCTACCGTCCAACCAGACTGTCCACCATCCGCGGTCGGCATACCAAATACACCCGGAATTTCCAGTTTCTTAATCCAATTAAGCGTGGTCATGGTGCTTTGCCGCGGTACCTACGAGGCGGCCGTCGTTCACGTTACGTTACGATGTCAACCGCCCCCCTTTTTACATCCCTCGGTCCTTTCTACTCGTTAGCTGCAGAAAAAATTTTCACGTTTCAAGAAATTAAATAAACTAAAATTATAAGAAACTGCGGAGAAATTCCTTGGCGAAGTTGGAAGTAGAATAATTAAGAGTCTCGCGACGATTGAATGAAAGACCGTTACCCTTGCCCTTGTAGCAAGGTGCGTCAAAACTTCGCCGCCATGGAAATCTGTAGGAGAGACACAGGTTTGAGGAACGAGCGTTAATATGGAAGACAGGATGAAGGAGACGGCGGCAGGATGTGCTCCAGGCGAATCTCACATAAAGTTCCGCCGACTAGGTACAAGTTTTAGACCTGAACAACACCCCGCGCGCTTCTGCTCACGAGGTTCTGTAATAGGTAGGCTCCTCTTCGCGGGACATAACTACAGTCAGTTACTGTAATCTCGAGCATGTAGTATCTCTCCTCTCGTAACCTTCTTGGTACTTGCCCTCGAGTCCACCGGGGATTCAGCTTTGAGTAGGAGAAATCGGAGTCACTGATGTGCCACACTACTCTAAGCAAGATTTGAGTAATTCTTCGACTTTCGTATGTAATCAAATTACAAGATTGCAAAAGTTCCAAGCCATCTGTGGGACTAGCTTTGTAATTCTACTCAGACATGGCAATAAACGATACATTTGGATACTGTTATGGGGTAACTGTTCCATTTGTGGCCAGTGCCTTATTTATTAAATATATAAAAAAATCTATTATTCTAAAGAAGAAGTAAAAGAAATATTGAATGCTTCCATGGCTCATCCACTTTCTATCAGTCGTTCACGACTTTCCATGATTCATCCACGATCCTTTCCTCGTGGCTCAAGTTTTCTCGGAAACAGTGAACCTGTTTAGCTGAAAACGAGCTCTGTTCTTGTTCATAATTAATTGCCAGATCGATCAACGAATAATAAATTGACGGCAGTATTTCGCTTGTGAAGGTATGCAGTTCCGAAAATGTCCTATAATACGGAATTCCTGTAATTGTCATTCCCGAAATTTCTATCCAGTTTAATGGAAAATGTTTTTTTCTTTATCAAATGAAGCGTGGATTCGCTAATTGCAATTTGACATTACGATATTAAACAGTATGCAGACGGGAATCGAACCGATATTCACTATTGACCACTGTTTTAACGATCATACAGTAACTATACAGCGTAGGTTAATAATGATAATTCGCGCATATGGTCGGCGAAAGTTATAGAAATTGCAACTTAAAATCACTACGATTAGCATGAATTCCCTTTACCGGCGGACCACGCAAAAAGGCATTAGCGTAACGCAAAGCTAATTGTGTATCACATACATTAGAATTATTCCTAATATATAGATGTGTTATCTCCACACACTAATATTATACAAATTACGGAATTATCGAACCATTTTATTCAGATATTTGAACAACGAAACGATACAAACATTATCAACATCGAATAGAAGTTATTTAATAAATAACGAATTAACAATTTATTTAATTTCGTCCGGAACACTTCTAGGGAGTATTAGGTGGCTGGAGGAGGTTCCCCGGCTTTGCAATTTGATCGTTTTCTTAGCGCTGTTTCCGGAGAGCCGGCCTTAATGATTGTGCATTGTCACGAAAAGAAGGCGAGAGGGACAAAGGGGCTGGTCGCGCTTAAGACCGAAGGGGGGCTTTTTTTAATAAGCGACTGACACCCTTTTACCGCGATCCGCTTACCAACCCTTTTCTTTACGTTGGATAGAGACAAATATTCAGGCGAGGGAAAAAATAACGTGAGGGTTCTGCCCTCAAGACTCATCCATCCTCTCGACTGTGATAAATGCAGATAGTTAATAAAAATAGAAAGTGGAACCGAATTCGAACGTGAGAAGCGATTTTTATTTAAACAATGCACAAATGTTTGCTCCATTTTATGTAATGCTCAAAAGCTATTAATGTCAATCAAGCTTTATTTAAAATCCATTTTTATATTAACTTCGATTTTAAACACCTGTACAATTTTATTCAAGCATGAAATATCGTTACAAAGTTTCCTTAACACTTTTTTCAGAATAGCTCGTGTAAATCATGAATGCATAAATTAATTATTACCCGATATTGTCGTTTGAAATGGTAGCTAAGCTTAGAGTATAAACGCGGTTTGATCAAGCGATGGAACTTCGATTGAATATTTGGTACTGTAACGTCCGGGTTCATAATAATTCCGCGGTAATCATGATTAGTCAAATTGTCCGGCATGAATTGAAAATCCGGGCCGAAAAGGGGAACGCGAAGAACTGCCGTTGTGACTTCGGCAAGTTCCCGGGATTCAGATTATGCTCGGAATTAGTCATAGTAATTAATATGTAGATGTTTCCAACAAATCATCGAGGTTCCTCGGTACTTTAAAATAGATAGCTGCAGTTTTCGTGAAATAACAAGATATTGAGACTTTATACGACTTCCACTCGCAATATACGACATCCACGACTGAAAACATAAGATTAAAAAAGAAGACAATAAACAAACGTTCCTACCAGACGTTTACTATTTTTTGTTTGTTTGAACAACGTTTTGTTTTAGATAGAGATCTGCTGATAATAATCTTTCTTGTAGATAGTACTCTGCTCAGCTAACTACTTGACCACTTAGATTTATAGACCCTGGAAGGATGCGCGTTTAGTGGTTTTCCAACCCTGCGACTCCCTCCCATGGGCATACCGGCTTAAATCCTCAGAAAAGGCAACTCCGGAAGACCCGGCCGTTTAATCAAACGCAATTAGAGAAGTCCATGAACTGAATATTGTTCATTATATACCGAAAATTTCCTCCTTTCATTTCACTAAATGATAACAGCTAAAAATTTCATTTGCGTTTGTGAAGATGAAAATGAATACCAATTCAGGCTTTTTGAAATTCCATTATTTTTTACGATGCAATGAATCCACGATTTTTCCACAGTTTCCCATGACTCATCCACGATTTTCTCAAGGTTCATCTACGAATTTCCCATGACTTCTCCAGAAGAGTGGAGAACAAGTAGGAAAATCGTAATACGAACACTCGAAAAGACAGTAATTCGTTTCTCGCGTTGAGAATAACATTAACGTCACGAAACGTCGCACCATTGTCCATGAAATCCGGAACCATGCCCGACGGTTTTATTATTAAAAATCAGACACGCACTCGTTTCGGCCTTGTAAATCAATTATGATTCCAGATTTAATCCGATCGCGCGGGCTTGTTTTATTTAACGTTACCGGGCCGCGTATACTGTCAATTTTAAATATGAATCCGAGAAGCGTCGCTGCCGTCCTAAACGTACCAATACAATTAGCGCGTTAATGGAATTACCCTAAATGGAGATTAAAAATTAAAACGCTTGAACCCTGTCCAACCGCCGCGGGAGGTCAAACGTCAGGGAAACTCGCATAAAGATTGGCGAATGATAAAACGAATGACGCCGCGCGGTGCCGTTTCTACTACAAATCATCGAAAATCACCACGCAGCGAATCATTTTTGTTTAATTGATTAATTCGATAATCGTTTCGTTTCGAGCCAAACGTATATGACGTTTTAATGGAATTCCCTATCGCTGGACCATGATAAATCCCACGTCCACGATAAAACCATCAACGTTTTCAATAAATGTTCCATTTTTCCATCATTGCTAGTACAACTCTCTTTATACATGCAAAAATCCATTATATTTTTATTATAGTATCTCCATTGCTCCCCTGCCACATTGGCCCGAAACCAGAAATTTTATAAAAAAATCCTCTGTGCACCCAAAACTTAATTGCTGTTATATCATATTTTTTTAAACATTCGCATTAGGTGAGTCCAGAGGGTAATTTATATTTCCACATTCATGTTTCATGGGCAAAGTTTAATTTATGAAGAATATTAATGGCTGGGTATTAAATTTAACTCAGTATTAAAAGAAATATGTGATATCTCATATAACAGTCAATGTAATTGCTAATGATTCCTGGCTTTGATGTACGTTAAAACGATTAAAAATTCAGTTGGTTATTTAAAAGACGTATTTTTACGTCGCAAAGTATTGATGTAGTTACTCAATCACTTAGGTGACCAATAAATGGTCAAGTGGCCTAAGAGGGGAAGCAACGAGAAGGTAACTCGGGGTCTTCGAGAGCAGCGATCCAACGAATTGATAGTTAATTACCGGGAAACCTGGAGGGGGGGGTGGGTGGCTCGAATAACGGATGGGCCGGATGTCGACGTAATTCAGGGGGAACGGATTTTCGTGTTCCTTTACACGAGGCACGGGGGTTCGCACCCTCCTTCAAATCTTTAACCTGGACTGAATATTTAACCTGGCCCCAGCGAGGAACGAAATAGACGCCTAACAGAGAGGGTACATCCGGATAGATTCGCCTCCGTTTTAAACGACCTGTCGATTCGCGTCCAACAGAATTCCAATCAGCCCTGAGGTTGCCTCAATCTCGATACGTCGAGATCGTCGTCACGATTTTCCTAAATGAATTTCCTTCAAGACTACGGAGTATCAAGTGTCTTCTGTGTCAATTTAATGTACTTAATTCAGACTACTATAATAAATGACTTAATTTCTCGTCATATAACCATTTCTACCCTTTATGGATAATTAATGGGAAAATTGCGACTGAGTCATGGAAAAATCGTGGATAAGTCATAGGGAAATTATGGAGAATTCATGGAAAAGATAAATATTTATTATTTGTATCCAGTGAATTTCTCTCTAGTTGGTCCTCTTGAAACCATTCGATAAGCTCTGCTTACACCGCGGGCGCGATAACGCTTACTCACTTCAATTATGTAATTATCTATGTATTAAATCAAGCAGTTTATTGATTCCGTTTGACAGTGATTGGTTTGACTGATTAGCAGTAATTATTAATGACGGTAAACGTAGTCCTGGGCTGAGCGTCGGATTCGATTCCGCGTCACGTCGCAATAGGTATTAAGCATTCTGTGTTCGAATGCTAATTAAATCAACTGAATGGCTATACGGAATAAGCGTTTCATTAAGATCATCTCTGTTTGCATAAACGCGAAACACGCGCGCTCTGCACGTAAAGGGAACCCTTGCTCCGTTATACGAATTACATTTGATCATTTCTGTAAATTGATTAATTAAGAAATTTCTTTATTTAGAGTTAAATTAAATTGTTATACAGGGTTCCTCTATACTAAGTGCCGTTTGATAAAACTGGTTTATCATTTTCTATGTAGAATGTCACTGTGACAAAGTAATTCATATCTTTATTTTTCAAAGTTATGCGAAGGGCGCTTCATATTTTTTAAATAAAATTGCCATATCTTTGATTAGATATGAAAGTACAGAATAGAAACAAGTTCAATATGTGTCCTTAAAATGACTTCGAGGTAATTCCAATGTATAACAAGGGATATTTCGATGATTCTTCGACAACGTGTACTCAGCTCAACTGCATTAACAGACTGTTTCTTCTTTATCTTACTGAATATATCTAAACCTAGCATTATTTCAATCCCATCTAAATTCAGTCAGCGATCGTCGAACCTCGTTTCCCTCCTCGTTATTTGAAATGAAAATTCTCATCGAGCTTGCAAAACGAGTAATACGAAAGTAAAACGTCGAGTCGTACGAAACCGAAGCGACAATGGTAAAAAGAGGGAAGAACAACGGGAGTGGGGGATAGGGGGTGAGAGTTGGATCCTTTATATCCTTTTCGGCGAGACCCGTCTAAATGAAGTGTTGAAGAGCTCTGCCAACACGGATGCGCGCGGGCAAGAGTAACACGCGCTTTGAATTGGGAAACTACAAAGGGCCGCCGCCGGGCTAATTTGTCTGAATGAGCGAGCGATGGACTATGGGGGTACCACGGGAGTCGGACCTAATTCTGGATAAACACCCTTTCATTATTTCCGGGTCGCCCTTACAACCCCCCCCCCCGGTCTGTCCTTTGTTCCCCACGTGTTGTCTTCCAAGACTGCGGGACGAAAAATCCTACGATTGTCTTGTTCTACGGTCAGGGCATCTCTCCTTAAACGTTACTCCAATCCCTACTGCTCCGATCCTTGCTGCTCTTTGTCCTTGGTTAATTGATTCGTCGCGGAACAGTTTTACGCGCCTCAATTTCAGCTCGAGGAGAAGAGATCGTTCCTGGTGAACGGAGGAGGAGAAGGAGGACGAGGATGAGGGTGAATGTGATTATTATTGACAGAGTTATCGAGGACTGGGATCGATGGGTAAGGGAAATGATTTGTGTCGGCCACTCCTCGGGGACGAGTGAATTATTGAACCGCGAAGGATTATTACAGCTTTACACGTCGAAAGAAAGGATTCGACCGATTTAACGAATGCTTCTTCACGATTTTTCTACTCATTTTCCATTCTTCTGAAGTCTTGCGAAATCGTGGATAAATTGTGGATAAGTCATAGGGAAATTGTAAAAAAGTCGGGAAATTATAGAGGAATTATAGACATCGAAAGAATGGATTCACCCTAAGTATCTGCTCTCATATTCCGTTTTCATGAATGAAATGTTTCTGCGAAATCTGTTTAAAGCTTGTCAACTATCGAAAAGATGGAGCAATATTTGTTAACTGGTTTGATCACTCGGATTTCACATAATCCTGTGACCTTCGACAGAGTCACAAGCCGAGTAAAAATGATTAGAATTAGAACGAAAATTCGTACATTCGCCATATCGTAACGAGACAAGGAAACCAGCCGTGACATTTTCAAGCAACAGCGAGTCGATTTTAGTATATCCTCCATTGTAGGATCAATTTATTTGTCGCCGGCGCGTTTCAATTAATGCATATTTACCGCGGACCGGTGACGTTTGCCCGTGTAGAAGGTAAATATATTTGTCGTTTTAACCGCATTAACCGTCGCGTCGCGTTGCCCGGTCGAGTGGCCCGGTGCGTAAGCCGGTGAAAACAGGATCGGCGGGGTTGGCCGTGTCACGCGATAAAGAGACTTTATCGACGTCGCCGGTAGCGAACGAGCGGGCCAGTTCAGCTCAGCCCAGGTATAAATATCTCTCGCTATTTGTCCGTAATTTATTTCCGCTACGAAGCATACACGCTAACGAGTGAATAATTAAAAGCCGGAGTCTCTTCACACTCCCACCCTCTCCTGGCCCAGAGGAAGCGAACTAAATCGTTAGCGCGAATTAATGAAGCGAAAGATAAGAGTACACAACGACGCAATTCCTCCTTTCCAATGGGATAAGTTCCCCCCGTCGTGTCCCGACGAAACGTACCTAAAAGAAGCTCCGGTACTATTCATAAAATCTCGTGGTACTCATGTCTGTCACGATAATAACGCTACACCACGTCGTCGTGTCCCATATAGTGACAAATTGTACGATTCAGCCAACGAGTGTAAAGACACGGTCGTCGTTAGGATAGGAACACTTGGACCAAGCAAATTTGTGGTCATTCTTGGCCGACGATGATCGAATGATCATTTAGTTCGTCGAATTCGACGTTCCAGACTCCATAGATAGTAATACGAAAAGGTGTGTGAGATAAAAGGGACGATGAGTGACGGAGCAGAAGCGCCGGCGGCGTTGGGAGACGGAAAGGAATTGGAGGGTTTTGGGAGCTCGAGTCGTCGCTTAACGGTCGTAGGAGCGGCAGGGGAAAAAGGCAGTAGAGGAATCCTGGAGGATAGGGGAAGTCGACTGTGGGGAGGCGACCGAAGAAATACGTATCCAGTTAGTTTTACACTGTGGCTCCAATTGATTCGGAATCGATTGTCGTTCGAACGATTCTCAATTGATCGATTACGGAGGGTGGCCCGCAAAGAAGGCCGCACGGCACCCTCCGGCCTCCGCTGCAGCGTTCCGAAAGAAAAAAGAGGAGGATAGAGGAAGAAAGAAAGAGAGAGAAGGAGGGAGAAAGTTTGGCTTGCAGGAGGTCTTACTCTAAGCCAACGCCAATTGCATCCCGTTTTTTACGCTCCCTTGTTTCGACATGCCTTTACGGTAGCCCAATTGTGAACCACCACCACCACCACCCCCTCGGCCCATCCTTGCTACTCTTCTTCCACGATGTTACCTTAATTTTTTCTCCGCTCTCGAATTTCTTCCTACGATTTTACCCAACCCTTTTTTCAATTCACCCTGTCGCGCTTCGCTTGCTTGCTTGACGCAGCGTAATTACAGGGTGTCGACTATTTATTCTGGTTCATGCAAATGTAGACAATTGTAACCTAAATAAATAAACTAATCTTTCCTCTATCATTAATTCCTATTTATCGTTTTGTGAAACATGGCGACAGTATGAGCAGAGCTCTATTGCTTGAGACGATTAGATGAATAATTCCGTCACCCTAACTAACCAATCTGATTTGATCTAACCTACCCTAACTTGAATATGTATGTAAAAATTTTTCCCCATTACTAAATTCTGTTCGTCGTTTTGTCAAACACAGCGAGTTTAGAGAATTAGAGAAGATCTCTGTTGCTTAGATAAATAATCCCGTGACACGAGCTCGAATTTTCGTTCAGGCGTTACCGCCGGTTGTTTATTACAGAGTAGGCAACGGGAAGCGTGGGTTGAGTGGGCCGCAACCCGTTCTCATCATTAAACGCGCACCTGCCTGCCTGCCTGCCTGCCTGCCTGCCTGCCTGCCGCGATCCATGTTAATTAAATCAGTTGACGTACACATCGCGAGTTGAACGTAGATCAAGCCGCCTCGCATCCGTTGCGCCCGCAAGTTAGACCGGGCTGAAACTTTGTCACGTTCAGAGATCGGCGATTAATTCGTCCTTTGTTGCGGCCAACCGAAGCTTCTGACGCTTGAAAATATTCAACCGGTTCCGGCTATTAATCCGCGCACTGTTGACAGTCGACTGTTCCCATCCCTCACACGTTTAATCGTTGACTAACAGCAAACGCGCGAGCTGGATGCTGCGTTTCATAAAAGTTTCAACGAAAGTTCTTTTTGTGACAAGCAATAGGCGTCCCGGGTTTGAAGAATCTGATGAGAATTATTCTAGAACAATACTGGAACTCCTCGAGCTCGAATTAAAATTTTGAACGCTCTAGTTTTACACTCGGAAAAGGATTGAAGATAGAATCGTGTGCCAAAGTTATGGAAACAGATAGTAACGAAAACCAGGAAGTAACAAACACATTTTTATACATTTTTAATTTTCTGGGAAAAGTCTGGGAATTCTATTACGAGATTGTGGAGTAAATTTTCTTTTAATTTTAGTTAATTTGGAAACAGTGTGCCAGAGGTGGTATTTTAAAGAGACCGTGCATTGTCCTCAACGTACAATTTGGTATTCGGTTTTAGTACCGTCCTCTTGAGCTGTGCGTATAAAAATTTAGAAATACAAGTTCCTTTGAATAGAAAAACCGTCCACCAATTTCGTCGTTTTAGGAAAGAATTTTAACCTCTTCAGAGACGAATTTTTTCAAGTGAAAAGCGATTTAATTATTCTTTTATTTACGAAGAGTAATTTAAAAAAGAGTGCCAATGTTTTTGAAGAATTTAATGAAGGACAGCCTACAAAATAGAAAGCAAAATCCACAGCTTGCTATTATTTGAAATCTAAAAAATATTCTTATAATTTATTTTAAGGCCAGAAACATTTGTGTGTGCTTCATAAACAGTAAATAGCAGTGCATAATTCCTCCAGTCAAACGACGTACTTATTTCGATAAATATAGTCGACTGATACGAATAGCTGTTAAACCACGATAAAACGAGAGCCGTGGATTAAAGCAGAAAACGAATTAGCACGCGGCATTAATTGATACAATATCGGGGATGACTAACGGCGCGTCGATAGGCAATTTTAGTCGAACTTTATAGTCGCCAGTAATTTAGAATTGCGCAGTAATATTTTAAATGCTATCTACTTGTGTCTACGCCTGACTACAGGAACTAATTCACAGTTGCAACATCCCTGCCTGTTACAAATATACAATATGCTGTTTACAATAATTATAATGTAAGAATTTACTTTCCCGGTGCATCATCATAAAATTATTTCATTTTCCCAGTAACTTCCATAGTCTAAACACTCTGTACTGTGTCCGCCATAAACACTGGATACTGTGTCCACCATAAACACTGGATACTGCGTTAAGCTCGTATGAACTCCTACATAAAAACAATGACAATGCATTGAAATTTCAACAGTTATTAGATATTGTATTAATAAAACACTACAAAATTTTAGAAATTCTGCGAGCCTATTAAAAATGTTATTACATCTTGANGATATTACCAAGATAGCTTGGAATATTGCAGAAATATTGCAGCAACATTCCTTGCAAGATTTAATATTGCAAAGTAATGTTCCTGAAATATTTCTGCAATATTCCAAGCTGTCTGGGAAAGTTCATTGCTTCAAATATTGGATACAGCTTTTTAATACACGTCTTAAACTTTTTTTCAAAGATGTTACGGTTCATACAATCTTAAAAAGTTTTAGCAGTAGAAATATCGTCAGTTACTGTATCCCTTGTAGCAATCCTGAACTTGTGCAAAATCCAAGAAATCTATATTCCTCGCGCGTGAAGGTATTTCAACAATCAAACACGCATTGCTTCCCTTCGATCGCGTGCGGTGACCGCGTTGCCTCTAGGGTCCGTACAATCGAATGGGTCGGCCTTTCAAACAGATTAGGTTATCAATGCTGCTCAAAATCCAATGATATACGCGCGAATCCGAAAATGTCTGGAAAGAGGGAAAGAGAGGAGGATGAATAAAATTCGGGCTCACAGCGTCTTCTTGGGGCACGTCATTCGACGTTGTATAGAAAGCGGGCTGTGTTTCCAAAAGGAGATTCCAGAGAAGATTAGGAAGACCGTTTCAAGACGAACGGAATCATCGTGCTCCTCGGAGCTCTCGAGGATATCCGAGGGAAAGGGATTCCACGGCTTGGTGGTAGGACTGAGGTACTAGATTGCAGCTCGGCACGCGTCGCTTAGCGTGGATACTAGGAGGAAGGAAGGAAGGACTGAGGAAGGAGAGTCGGATGGCAAACGAATCGTTTAAGATTCCACGCAGTATCCTTCGACCTTGTTCCTCGCACCCCTTTTCGTTCCCTTCGTAAAGCTCACCTTTTTCAACCGCCCAACCCCCTCGCGCGCGGAAACAGTTTTGTCGCACTCGCAGGATTTATAAGCCGTTCCATAGCTCGTGTTATTGAAACCAACAAATTCTGTTCAACTCTTGTCCGACGTTTAATCTCCTCCGATCGTCTTTAGGTTCCATGGATTTAATAAGAAGAGAGGCAGATTTAATAAGAAGATTTATATTTTATGTAATAATTACACAGACACATAAAGAAATATGTTGGTCCATACCACAGAGCAAGTCATTATGTATTCTGGGAATAAAGTGGTGTTGGGCAAATATGATTGCAAATGCATTCAATGCCTACATTAATCTGAAACCAAAAGGCTAACCTAACCAGTCGATTGTGTATTTTGTAATTATTATGCTGCTTCTGGTTTGTTGACTAATTTCTGTGGTAGCCCGACGGATCAAGCTAAAAATGTCTAATTTAAATGCATTGATACATGTGTAAAAGAATGGTTATGAAAGACTGTAAAATAAATCTACAATCTACTTGTAAATTATCGTTGAATATTAAACAGTCTATTTGAATATTCCTTACCCAACTTCACCTGCCAACAAATTGCGTCCCGTAATCACAGACGCTCCAGTATCGATTCATGTGTTCTGTACACCATTTTGTGTGTTGTTTCACTCTTTAAAAAATGTGGTAATTTATTTTAATCAGTATTCTTGGTTCTCGACGGAACGCAGTACATTTGCTCGAAGAACTGAGGAAGTTTAAGCCCACAGAGTAATTCGATCGACTATTTTTTTTTTTTTTTTTAACAAGAATCTTCGACATGGACCAAATCAGTGAAACTTTCTCGTGCAACAATTTCTAATGGTTGACAAGAAAGACGAAAAGTCCACGTCGCGAAACTACCCCCGAGGACCTTAATTAATTTTCGTATCCAACCGCTAATACGAGCCAGGAACGGCGAAGGGGGGACGTGGGGGTGGTTGACGGGGGAGGGTTGGTCCACGCTTGAGGCTCGCCGAGCTTTTTAAACTTCAGAGCTTTCGTCGCGAGGGAAGCCCGAGTGGTATGAGGCGGATGTCCGAGTTGCTAGAGGTTTAGAGAGAAAAAGAGAGAAGCAGGTGGAAAAACGGAAACAGAGAGCGCGCAGAAAAAGAGGAAAATGGGGGTGAAAGTGGAAGAAGCAGACGGGAGAAAAAATGGGAAGGAATGAACGAGGGAGGAGCGAGAGAAGAAGAGTAGTAGAGGAGAGTAGGGAGACAGTAGACGTCGTCGGACGGTGATTTAAGGCTCGGTACTGCGTTTAGTTCTCTAAACATTTTAGCCGACCTTATTTCGCCTGCATTATTTCAACGTTAAGACGAGGCGGAGCTCCGTGCCCTGCACAAGGGCCAGCAGCTTCGGGATTAAGAAGAGAGGGTAAGTGGCCTGATACATAAATATGCGATTAATCAAGTTAACTATCTCGACGTAGGTCCTTTTTTTTCCACTCTCCTCGCCCTTCGCCCAACAATTTTACTATCCTTCTCTCTCCAGACTCACTCCCGTTTTCCTAGGACCCTGACTTTCCTAGTAGATCCTTTTTTCCCCACTGTCTTTCCCTTTCTACTGCTTCCAACAATTTTACTCTCCTTTCCCTCCATTCTCAACTTTCTCTGTTTTTCACCGGGAGCGATGATAGTCCCTGCCGCTGTCATGGCAGATGGGTAAATAGAGCTATTCGCCTAAACGACATCCTGCCATGCGCATTATGCGAATCCTGCGGTGTACAAAGCACTCGTCCTCGAGCAAATGACTCGTGAAACGAACCACCACCCCACTACCGATACCGGTTCACCCCCAATCGCTTCATCCACCCCCGGATATTCTAATTCATAGTTTACATCACTACTTACACAGTTTTACATGGAAGCTCACTCAACCTCGTGCAAAAGGATTGCTTTTTGACTACTTAACTACGAGCCCTGTTATAAAACGAGTATTAATGCAATGAATTTTTATAAATTTTGCAACGATGCTAAAGAAGGACTTTGAAATGCATTCAATCTCGCGCAAAGGGACTTTCAGGCTACTTAACTACCCTTAATTAATTAATATAATGCACGTGGCAGTGATTCTAAAAATTCGCCAGAATATGTCAACACTAATAAATTTTGCAGCGAGGCTGAAAAGTAACGGGAAAAAGTGGCGAAGCTATGGATTATCGACGCCCAGCCGTGGAATGGTCACAATTCCGAATTATTAATTACGTTTCTGTCTCCTCTGCTAATGGTAATGAATCCCCATCCTGCATGCGAGTATAAATTATGGACCCGACACCGAGCGCGGCCCGAAAACGGCGAAAGATTTCAATAACAACAAATGCTGTTCAAACAAATGCAAAACAGAACGGCTGCACGCTATACATAACATTTGCTTGCACAAAGAGGATCCGTTGGATTGTTTGAAAAAGGTTGATTTACGTATTGCTGTTCCGCGCAATTAACAATATCGAAATCGAAAGCCCGAGTGTTCCGTTCGACGGAGAAATGAAACCGTTCCGATCGATCCGTCGCCGAGGACGGTTAATTGGTAATTACATTGAAACAAATTATTCAAGTCGTAACATTTTCGTGGGTCTCCGATGGCTAATATCCGGGTAATGGGACGAGGGTTTCCTGGCTTCGTCTCGGCTGCCGGTGGGACGGACGGGAGGGGGATGGAAGATAGGTCAAAGTAGGGGAGAACAGGCGAAGAAGTGGCGGCCGAGAAGTGTGAAGTTATTCCGACGGAGGGCAATTGATAAGAGGGAACGGGAACGATTGAGATATAAATTCACGCTCCGACAAACTGAGGGATTAATATTCCGAATTCATGAGCTCCTCCTCGCAAGGAATTAATTTCTCGTACACAGTCGGTGGTACCATAAATGCAGTTGAGATCGATCAACTTCTCATTATTTTATTTTATAAAGGAATACGTAGAAACTGGAACGGAACCCCGACAGCTTAGATTCATAACCATTCATTCTATCTACTAAAATCTCATTTGCTAACAATTATTGTTCCATTAAATATTGTACGATTAGGATTACATTATAATTGTACCTATTCTGTTATAAAACGAGTATTAATGCAATGAATTTTTATAAATTTTGCAACGATGCTAAAGAAGGACTTTGAAATGCATTCAATCTCGCGCAAAGGGACTTTCAGGCTACTTAACTACCCTTAATTAATTAATATAATGCACGTGGCAGTGATTCTAAAAATTCGCCAGAATATGTCAACACTAATAAATTTTGCAGCGAGGCTGAAAAGTAACGGGAAAAAGTGGCGAAGCTATGGATTATCGACGCCCAGCCGTGGAATGGTCACAATTCCGAATTATTAATTACGTTTCTGTCTCCTCTGCTAATGGTAATGAATCCCCATCCTGCATGCGAGTATAAATTATGGACCCGACACCGAGCGCGGCCCGAAAACGGCGAAAGATTTCAATAACAACAAATGCTGTTCAAACAAATGCAAAACAGAACGGCTGCACGCTATACATAACATTTGCTTGCACAAAGAGGATCCGTTGGATTGTTTGAAAAAGGTTGATTTACGTATTGCTGTTCCGCGCAATTAACAATATCGAAATCGAAAGCCCGAGTGTTCCGTTCGACGGAGAAATGAAACCGTTCCGATCGATCCGTCGCCGAGGACGGTTAATTGGTAATTACATTGAAACAAATTATTCAAGTCGTAACATTTTCGTGGGTCTCCGATGGCTAATATCCGGGTAATGGGACGAGGGTTTCCTGGCTTCGTCTCGGCTGCCGGTGGGACGGACGGGAGGGGGATGGAAGATAGGTCAAAGTAGGGGAGAACAGGCGAAGAAGTGGCGGCCGAGAAGTGTGAAGTTATTCCGACGGAGGGCAATTGATAAGAGGGAACGGGAACGATTGAGATATAAATTCACGCTCCGACAAACTGAGGGATTAATATTCCGAATTCATGAGCTCCTCCTCGCAAGGAATTAATTTCTCGTACACAGTCGGTGGTACCATAAATGCAGTTGAGATCGATCAACTTCTCATTATTTTATTTTATAAAGGAATACGTAGAAACTGGAACGGAACCCCGACAGCTTAGATTCATAACCATTCATTCTATCTACTAAAATCTCATTTGCTAACAATTATTGTTCCATTAAATATTGTACGATTAGGATTACATTATAATTGTACCTATTATACAGTAATTAATTAACGCCTGTAGATAATTAATTAACGAGATTAAAATTATTAAAATACATATATAGTGTATTTTGCATTAGATGAGATTTTTCCAGATGAAATTCACATATTTTTTGTTAGATTAGATTTGGGAATTCGGGAAAATGTCGAGACGGATGCAGAGACGAATCGAACGAGTTGGTTGCAGTGAAAGGCGATTGTGCCTCGGGTATACTTGACTTAATTTTCATTCAAGGCATTCCTCGGGCGGGAGGAATTTCGAGCCATTAAGCAGTCGCTATCTTTTGGCGGGTCCGCCGTGCGTAACGCGACGAAGGGGGCGAGAGCTTATAACCACGGAGTAGCACGCGGTAGTTAGACTATACGCAGCCGTCGCCCACTTAAAACGAGGCTTCCTCCTAGCAGTGCCAGGGAGTAGGAAGCTTTCCCAGTCGGCCGAATTCAATCCTCTGTTCCCCACTCACCCCCCACGCCGCCCCCCTCTCGCGTCTGAATTATTCCGTATAATTATATTCGTTTCGAAACGACACCCTCGGGGCTCGAAATTGAAATTGAGCTTTCTTGCGATCGGAGACAGGAGGAAAACGCGAGAGCTGAACTCCTCGAGAAAGAGAAAGTAACGCGAGGAAGACAGAGGTTCCGGGGACGATGGATACGGGTTTCTGTGGCCGCAAACCGAGATCGCGTTCTTTGCCCTCGGTTCCTGTTTTTCCGCTTACCCTGTCCCCGAATCCGCACATCTCAATCTTCCCTGGAATTCTGCCGCGTACCCTCGGGCTATGCAAAGGACCAAGGGATGGACTTGTTCGTCATGCTGTTCCTACGTACTAGATACCAGAAAGCGAAACGTCCTTATTACCGTTATGCTTCTCTAGATTTCTACGTCGACGAGCTCCACACTGCGGCAAGCATGCTAATTTCATCCACTGTGAAACGGTAGAGGCATAACAGGAATGGAATATAATATATAAATGAATAGATTCATGATTATAGGTTGTCCAGTAGTGCAGGTCAATAATTCACGATACATAAAATATCTTTACTTCCACAGATTGACAATATGAACAATTATATGTAATATAGCATATAAATAATTCTATAAAGGCTTAAAACCATGTACACCCTTTATAAATCAATAGATTCATCATTATAGACTTTTCAGTAGTATAGGTCAATGGTTCACGATACACTGCTAAAATAGTTAATCCATTCATGGAATAAAACACTTTGTGTAACAATATTTAATTACATCCTTTGATAAAAATCTAATAGTATGTACAATTATGCATAGTACAGTATATAATTAATTTTATCTTGGTTTAAAACCATGTACAGTGTTTATAAATTAATAGATTGATGATAGCAGGTCGGCTAATAATACAAGTCAATCATTCACATAATAACCCCCTCCATCTCCCCTCATCCCAAAATTCTTCATCGGAAATTATAAAAAATATGATTCCTATTCTGTTTATTTGCTATTCCTGCTTTCATAAAATGACTTATGTATTATAATTGTAATTTAAATTTTCATAAATAATTATACATCTACGTGAAGCACATGGATCTTTAATATGAAAGGGATAAGAGAATTCATATTCACATTTATTCATTTGCATTCGGTTGTGCAACACATTGAAAGAATTGCTTATTAGCAATATCCGACGTAATCATTTTTCCTTATTACGCGGGTGCCTGCGCGGGAAATTTTCCGCAGGTTTTTCATGCGACTCCAACCCCCCATCCACGGCCCTCGTCGCGCGCGATTGGCCCGCTCCGAATGCAGTTTCCCGCTGATCAGCAGGAATTACCATCGCTAATTTATGTCGGCGTATAAATAACATGTTTATCGTTATAATTTATGCGCGTTGCAACACATCCTATCGACGTGCGCGGCGTACAAATTTCCGTGCGGCAAGTGATCGAAACGCCCGTTACGCGTCGTAATCCAAAAAGCCCGTTAGCGTTTTCAATCATCGAGCTTTTCGCTGACCCAATAACCATACCAGCAAAAGAGAAAGAGAAGGAGAAAGAAGAATCTGCTGCGTTCATCGAGCCTCTCGCTTACGTCGATTCATTAGTGTATCGTGAATTATTGACCTATACTACTGGCAGATCTAAAGTCGTAAATATATTCGTTTATAAAGGCTATACAAGATCTTAAATTGTCTTGATTTAATTATTTTTATATGTAGATGTTATGTATAACTTCATATTGATAATCTATGGAAATATAAACCATTTTATATATCATCAATTATTGACCTGTACTACTGGACGACGTATCGTTCCTGCATCTATCGCAATCGATGCGTTTTCCTCTCGCGTTTACATGGAACGAGGACTCGTGATGTGGTCGGTACACGCGCGTACAGACAGTTTTGCGGTATCCAAGGATCACGCACAGGGTATGAGAGGAGCGGGGGTGGGTGGTAGGGTGGGTTGGAGTAAGAGAAAGATAGAATGACGTTGCGGGGTGGTAGTACGGATCAGAAGGGGTCGGGGAGCACACGTGGACAGAGCCCTCTGTCACGTACGGGTACGAGTGGGATAGGTCCGTACGATATGCAGCCATTTGCATACATATAGGGTCATTATAAATATACCGACTCCCTATATCCCTGTCTCTCCATCGCATCGTCCGGCCCATCAGGAGCAGAGGCGCTCGCTCGCAAACTGTCCGATGGCCCCGCTTATCCGTTATTGCGCCCGCCGCCTTCGCCAGTCACCACCTCCATCAGGTTTACCCGGTTTTCGAGTCTCGGCGGACGTTCCACCCCATCGGACAAACGTTTTTCGCGGAGATTAAAATCCGCGCCGGGTACAATATCATAAGAATTGTTAAACGAATGTTATTATTTATTGCCTCATGTCTTGAGTACGTTTAAATAATTTCGAAGGACTAGTCGTTTGTGGAGGGGCGGTTGAAGACACATTGTTAAACGAGCGTTATTGTTGATTATCTTATCCCTTGAGTATGCTTGAACAATTGAAGATGTCTCTAGTAAAATACTTTTAGTGTTAAGAGGACTAGTCCCTTAACAGGGATGGTTGAGGGCACGTTTTTGGCCAATTTAATGGGCATTGGAATTCTGCCTTATGGCGCAGATGTTTTAGAGTCCATCCCCTTAAAACGCCAACTTATTATTTTGCATAATCGCATCTTGAAAACGTAGCAAACAAGGCAACAACAGTAACGCCTCGAGTATTTACGTCGGTTCCGTCAAGCGAAAGGAGGGATGATCACCGCGATTTCTTCCAGCGCAATGGGAATAAATAAGAATCATTATAGAGTTTGAAGGGCGTCAGGGAAAAACTGCAGAGGGAATAGTGACAAGCGACGGTAACGACGCAAGTCGCGGGGCACTACGACGACGCAATGCGGCGTTCGAGTGACGTGTGAAAGGTCCTTAATGGCTCGTCTATTTCCACTGCCGCTTCGTTCGTACGTACGTACGTATGTACCATTTTCGGTGTTAAAAATCCTCGAAGACGCAAACCGGGCTCTTCCTACGTGCAGCATCGTTGCCTCGCGTTCTATTAACATAATTCCCAGTGAACTCTTTTCTCTGGTACGCGGGGGACACGTGCCGCTATAAATGGCACTGCTGCTGATGGGTTCGCTGCGCGCACCGTCAACGCTCGTGGGCCAGGGGTAGGTGTGCATTACAAATGCTAATGGGAAGCGCATAGTAGATGTTCCGCCTAGAATACATTACCCGTCTCGTTCCTCAGTCATTAGCCGTGAAAATACGAAATTTACCGGACGCAAAGTGCACGCGCTCGTGCTTGTCGTGTTCCCCGCGTGTAGTTTGTCCTGCAGGAAATATCGGTGACTCCACGATGCCTGAGGACGAAGCGTACAATGCCTATTAAATACTGTTGAACATATTTGGTTATCTACTTTTCAAAGTCTGTCCGTAGAAGAGGTCGAGTAGAATTCACGTGGTTGTCACAAAGTGTTATTATTGTTTCAAATATTTTAAAATAGTACAGAGAGCTCTCATTTGATCAGTTTCCTTGCTTTTCAAAAATTTTACGGGAAATTCAATTTCACCTATCATTATTAATACAATCGAATTGTCATTTCGAAAGCCAGTGATTTAACTCTAAAGGGGGGGGGGAGGGGGTAGCAATTAATAAGTTCTACGTTGTCCAAGTGAAAATACGCGAATGCCTGAAAATCACAGAGCGATGTATGCGCGGCGGTGAATAGCGCCGGGGCATCGATGATTGCTTGATGGTCGATTGACGAGAATTCATCGAGGATTTAATTACAGGGACGCGCGTGATTTCTTCCACGACAATAACCGCGAGCAATTTTTAATTAACACACGCGACAAAGTGGACAAAAATGACGGGGGAAGGACGGGGGGTACTGGGGGCTGCACGATCGATGCCACGGTAACCGCAGGGCTTTGGTTATTCCCGCCCCGTAGTCAACTAACGAAGACGGAGGGGGGGGGGGAGGGGAGAGAACAAATTAATTTGCCACCGTCGAAAAGTAAAGGATCGCTCTTTTTATTTAGTTTCATTTTGCGACGGATTAAAATGTTCATTTTCTATTAGTGTAGCCGAACCCAATCAATTCTCTTAGACATTTTATTATCAAACCTCAATCGGGTCTGTTACAGCCACAGTCATTGTACTATTAGCAATACGAAACATTCTTATGTTATTGTCTTTTAAGAACGTGGCATCCCCTAATATTAGGTTATTATTGTCTTTGCCTTTAACCCTTTCGTTTCGGATGTCCAGTCCGCCGAAGGACTGTCTCTGTACGGGCGCGCGCGCCGCGAATACGCACAATATGCGTTGTTGCTCTATATGTATACGTTTTCCTAGGTCTTCACAAAACATATTATGCGTACCCACAGGTCATACTCTGCGCGCCGCTTATAAGCGGCGCCCGAAGCGAAAGGGTTAAGGATGTGAAGCAGTTACTTTGTCTCAGGTTTGACTCTTTGAGAGTCTGAATCATATTCTGTGACATTATCATAAGATCTGTCTCATATTTTGCTACATGGTCGCTTTGTTGCTCAATTTTTGATACATGGTCGATAATTTGTATACAAATGAAAATCGTAGAAAAAAAATAATTAAAAGACGCAGGTGAAACAATACAGGGGAGTACCAGTCGGAACAGCCGTTTCCAAGGGCTGGGGCGCTCCCCGCGCCCTCGGCCACCCAAACCTCTGCCCTCTACCCTCTACCCTCTCTTCTAGCAGCTCGAGGTAGCGAAGGAACGAGGAGCCAAAGGCACCCACCACCCAACTCATCCCCTCCAACGGCCGACGGACGTCCCCTCCACATTCACCACTGCCGCCGCCGCCGTCGCCGTCGCCGCCGCCGCCGCCGCCGCCGTCGACGCAACCGCCGCGATACATTGCGATACACGGTTCTTGTCTCCACGCCACGTACCTACGTGCAGGTCACACAGCGCTCTCCACCCGAAATCCATAATTCCGCTACGCACTAGGCCACCGGTGCTCCATCCGCTTCTCCATCCTCGTCCTCCGTGGGTCCGCTGCGATCCTTGCGTCAAAGACACGTTCCGCGCTTACCTTCATCCATCGCGCCGACACAACCGCGTTTCGTAAACACAACAAGCAACCCGACGCACGCGTACAAGGAGGCATCGTTCAAGGATCAAAACTACGTTTTTACTTCGTCACGCAGACTGGCCGCTTCTTCTTCTTCTTCTTCTCCTTCTTCTTCTTTGAGGTGGGTGGAACGTCGTGTAACGCGAGTTTCGATCAAAGTCTTCGTGGTTTTTTTTTGCGGTTGACCGGTGAATACTGTGGTCGAGTGTATATCTTAGTGTTTACGTGTCTGACAGTGAACTGGTTGAGCACGCGCTGTCCGTCGGATACTCCGTCCCGATCAGTTTCAAGCTCCAGCGAAGCTTTTCGTATTCCTGGATACACAATCCATGAATACAACTTTTATACTAGAAAATTAAGAACCTTTTTAAGGAATATCAAGCTTCTCAAGCCTGTGAAGAAATAGAATTATAACAAAAAGTGAAGAAGGCGGATGATCTCTTAGTGCGTAACCAAATGTCCAGCAGTGGGTTTTGCTACAACTTATAAGGAATGAATTCTATATGGAGAAATTGTTGACTGAATTCTATCTATTTCTATGTGGACCGAGTAAATAAGGAGAAATCATTGATTCGAGGGACTGAAGTGAGAGAACGTCGCAACGTAGGAAACGGCGACAATACAGCACTGATTTGATCGGCAAGCTAATCACTCCTCGCCACTAAGATTCCACACGTTCCTATCGTATCGTGAACTCCTTCGACGTATCATTCTTTCACTCGGTCAGATTACGAAGAACTTCACTAACAAAGGCACAAAGACAAGACGTACAAGACTTCGTCCTCAGAAGATAACAAAAAAGGATGTAAAGACGAATAATAATAAACTAAGTGTAATACTTAAGTGTTTGATCGGATATAAAAAGAGTGGAGTGAATAATTGAGAGTGTACGGTGGACGTAGGATAAGACGGTGGGATATCGGTTGGGAGATATCGACGCCTTCGTGGAAAGACCCCGAGCGACGGCACTCGCGGTGGGAAGCCAGTATAACCGAAGGTGCCACGTGAAACTGGTCGGTTATTTTGCCGGGCCGGGCCGGTTGTCGAGCCTCGAAGCCCCCTGGTTTCCCGCGCACAGCACGACTCGTGCACACAACCACCCCAGCCAACCAACCAACGAGTCTACCCACCCTGTGCCAGCAACCCCTACACACAACAACCCAACGAAGCATCCCCCACTCTGAATCGCACAACAGCCTGAGCGGAAGTGCTAGTCAGTCGGCGAGCGACCTTCCAACATTACGGGTTAGGTTCCCTCTCTTTTTCCACCCGCTGTTTCCACCGTCAAACGGAATCCCGAGGCCGCGTTACCCGATCGAGTTCGGTACGAAATCGGAGAACACCTCGAAGCATGACATCGAGTCTGTTTTATTAAGAGTGAGGCCGTGATCTCTTTTTGCACGCTGTAGCGCTGAGCCTCAGCGTCCTCGGTAACTGACGCTGGTAGCTTCGAAACCCAGTGCGGAGGTCCACACGGAAGCAAACGGAATGTAATCTCGATAATCGGTGATATCGCTTGTTCCCCAAGGTGTGTCGTCGCGGTTTTAGTGCGCGGGTTGAAGAAAGTTGCGTTTTCTATATAGTTTGGTAGACCGAAACGCAGTGTTCCTACGGTTTGAAGACAAGTGAAGAGGATCGAGGTGAACGAGTACTGATTTTTACATTTACAGAGTTTCGAGGGTTTATGAGGAAGAACGCTTCTCGTGAAGAACGGGAGGTATCTCAAAACAAGGGAGTAATCAATTGTATACTTGTTGAACAGAGCCCCGGCGTCTTTAATATTTGATACCGGCTGCGACTCGTCCCACCGCTTCGGCCAACTACAGAAAACTTTCGAGCAATACAAGATTGTTGACTCCCCCCCGAAGCGAGCGCCCCGTGGAGGAAGCAGTGATCCGTTTGTATTTACACCGGGAATCCGAAGGGTGCGAGAATCTGGTCGACCACGTGGTTATGAGTTACCATCGACCACGCCACGCTCGAATACCGATCACACAATCCAACGAATCGTCTACAATTTCCACAGTGGTTGTAGTGAATCGAAACGAGTAAAGACTGATTATAGTGATTTGTAATTATACAACGATTTCTAACTTCGTATAACGAACGTTTGAAGTTCGAGAGTGATTTTTAATCCAGTGACTTCGAGATTTTAATAACGAGTACGAGAATCGTGGAAGTGAACGTCGAAGTGAAGCTGAAAGATCCTGCGATCAGTTCAGAGTATCAGGATCCTGAGATTCGAGAAAACCAGTGAACCGTCAAAAACCTAGTAACCGGATTTGGTTGATCCTTGTTACCTTGAAAGTAGCAAGATCCCGCCCGTAGGTGAACGTGGACTTAAAGAGACTCAGGTGGAGGTGATTCAGGCCGGGTCAACGATCGGTGCCGGTAGGTCGTATCAGGGCCCGCAGCAAGGAGGGTGGACGCAGTGGTGCAGTGGTTGCAGAAGGGCAAGCGAGGTTGGGGTGGCCTCGTCTACGGGCGCGTTGGCACCGAGTGCACCGGGCCCCGGGACTGCGGTGGTGGGCTGCCTGGTTGGGGTGTACCCGTGTTCACCCTCCTCGACGGGGCCCAGGGGCCCCATAACTCACCACCTCCAGGCAATCCCGAGCCAGCAACCGCCGATCGGCTGCCGCGCCTGTTGTTGCGTGCATAGCAATCATCAGCCAGCTTCGGTCCAGCTTACCAGCCAGCGGGGCGGCCTATCGCTGAGGGTAGCGAGGGTGGCGTCCACCACCTCCGTCCGAGCCGCCCCCTACGCCCACCCCCAGCACCAGGGGCTGGGGCAGGAGTGCAGGTAATGATAAATCACTAAACATACATTGTAGCTTCACTTCGACACGTACTACTCTGCTACTGCTACTGTCCTTACCATTACTACTTCTATCTCTTCTACTACTACCGGTACATCTGCTCCCACTCGTCGCCGTCGGCAGTGTTTCAAAAATACATACAATAATAATAAAAAGTGAGAGAGAGAGAGAGAAAGAGAGAGAGAGAGAGAGAGAGAGTACACGTAGTAGCACGTCGAAGTAACAAAACACGGTTGACCGGATTAAGAGCGAGTTATCCAAAACCAAAAACGCACGAAAAAGGTGTAGGGAGGAGACGGGGGCATTGGGTGGAGGTGGTGCGCACATCCTCGGCAGCCCGATGCTGTTCGTCCCGTTCACGGTGCCCACCTTCCCCGCGACGCATCACCAGACGACCCACCCTGCGCATCAGACGCACCATCAACAGCTGCAGGCTGCCACCCAGAACCCGGCGCAGCAGCAGCAGCCCCAGCAGCTCACCCAGCTGAGCCACCTGAACCACCAGGGCATTGTGCCGGCGACGACCAACCAGCCGACCATACACAGCACCAGCTGTTCCCCGCAGCAGCAAGCGACGACACCGAACAAGGTAAAGAACGACTAAAACTAGCGAATGCTGCTTTTTCGATGCTCCTCTCTATTGGACATTTGCTCTCTCAAAGACATTTGCCTCTGTCGGCGTTGCGTCTCGGTTAATCTCGACGATGTGGAAGAATCATCGGAGGGTACCGTGGTTTTTGGCTTATCTTGAGGGTGCCATGCGCTGCGACTGGGATTTCCGGGTTATTGCTCAAACATGCGGGTAATAGTGGATAGCGCAGGCAGTCGCCTGAAACAGCTTCTCATTTATTTTCGTCAATCTGTTTGGGTTCTTCATATTTTTATATGTACCGATCGAAGGAGCTCCACTAATTACCTATTAAATTGCTCCGACCTGACGATTAATCATAGCTGTTTGCTATTAGCGACAGCTTTAATTACGGCGATATACAGAGACAAGAAAAAATCGAGTAGGTATGGTACGTTCGATGGATATTCGTTTCGTAGGAATAGAGAACCGCGCGCGGCGGTCCTCACGATCCATCATAGCCGATCGTGACAGTTAAAAAATAATGCGCCCGTCTCAATAGTCAGCGCGTAACCGTTTATCATCGAGTTACCAGGATTCCAGTTCGCTGATTTACATATCAGTGATTCAATCCCAGCCATTCGGTTAAACAAAAAGTTGGAATCGGAACTGGCCGACTATAAATAAAATAACAATTTACTGCCTCGTGCGATCTACTCCGTTCCTCTTTGTAACGGATTTTTGTACGAAAGTTGGTGGAGACCAAAATACGTCAGACACCGAGAAGAAAAGGATTGCGAGGCTCTGTTTCTTATTGGCGATTTAAAATTGGGCATCAGGCCCAAGGACGGTAGGCAAACCTACAGCCTGTAGTTCTTGGAAGCAATGCGAGTCTAAAATCCTAAATAGTAAAATGCTGGAAGCTTTAAAATTTTAATCCTATAGGTTACCGTTGTGCACGTTGCATTTTGGGGACTGCTAATCAGAAGCCCATCACCATACAAGCAGTAATCCCCAAAATGCAACGTAGCTAACGTAATGATAATTTCTGAGATATTTAGTATTTAGATTTTCAGACGTCGTACCTGAAAACCCTGAAGACAAATAATTTTTAATTGTTTATAACTAAAACAGCCTCTGGCCCAATTTTTCTATTGTTCACTTTTGTCTTATTTGTAAAATCATCTTAGAAAATGTCTCCCAGTACCCAGACTGCCTTTATATGTGTATTATTATATTAGCTGAGCTTGGAGTATTAATTGAACCCAAAATTATTATCCTGTTGAATGTAAATTGTGTTAAGAATTATCTAGTATCAGAATTATATTATGATGGTTCCCTATATCAGATTCTATCACAGGCATTTGATCGTTAGTATGATCTTGATAGAAGGTCGTAAGCTAGCATAAGGGAATGTAATATAACTCTTAATTGATACCCATCGATATCGGGTACTCTAATGACTCGATCCATGCTCCGATAGTATCTCGACGTTATGCTTGCCTTCAACGCAAGACCATGGCTCTTGTTCATGGTATCGCGCGGAGAGGAGTCGCATTACTTGGTACATTCTTCTCGCCCGCGTATCCTCGCACCGCTTTTATTATCCTGGCCAGGGTTCAAGTCAATTTTCTTCAGCGAGCCATAACTCGTCGCCCGTGGCATAGAGGAGCTAGAGAGACTCTAGCGTCGTCGTCGAGACACGCGGAGAGCTGCCAGCCAGTGAGGACTTACTTTAATTTTTAAAGTCTGGCAGGATATCGGTGACGTTCCTTGCTGATTCCTAGCGTGTTGTGCGAGAGATCAGGGAAAAGATACAATATTTCTTTACAGAGGACAGAGCCTCGTTGATGAAACGATCAGACTTTTCAATGGGTTATTAATCATTAGGTGCTATCAAAGCAGTGAACGAGGGTCTCCAGTCAACTGATCGAGTCTTTATTTTAGGAACCAGATTGACTTACAGATTTATGAAGAAATTGCAACGAGTGAAAATGTGAATAAAAAGATCCACAGTCCACTTAAAGAAGATAAAAGTACAAGTTTGAATAAATTCTTACTTATAGAAGATTGAAGTACGAGTTTGAATAAATTCTTACTTATAGAAGGTTGAAGTAGGAGTTTTAATAAATTCGTATTTACAGAAGGTTGAAGTAGGAGTTTGAATAAATTCTTCAATGAAACGCGCTTCCCAGAGAGATTAAACAATTCTTATAAAACAAGTAGAACATTTACTTTATCCAGACACAAGTTTCCCATAATATACGAGCGAAGCTTAACATGTTTACATGCAGGCAATATTAATTGTATTTTATGTATACCCAGGTGTACGCTTTACTAGATACTGTGCCACAGCGTGTTCAATATAACGTACACAAGCGTATACAAACGCCAAACACTGAGGGAGGAAAATATAGAATATTATTGAATAGGATGGAAATCATTAATGTTATCCACGTGTCTATTAGTGCTGAGAATAGGAAAGGCAATTTGTAAGGCATAGTTTTGATCTGATAAAGGGTCAGGAAGTTTGTAGGTGAGCCTTTATAAAAGACTGAAGAAGCGATAAAGAAGGGTATGGTACCTGGGAGAAGCGAGGGAATGGCAGAAATTCTAAAGCGAGGGAAATAGCTGGGTCCGCGTAGAAGGAGCAGGAAGACTTTGAGAGTTGTTCGCGTAACTTTATTAATTAAAGGCCGTTAGTCCTTGTTGCTCGATACATCTTATATACCTACCGCGATCGTGTTTCCCTCGTACAAAGAAGAACCGTCTCGCCTCCCATCGTCTCGTCGTTCTTCATCTGCTTTATCTCTCGGTGGCGTCTTGTTCGACGTTCCCAGCCTCGTGTATCGATCATCGTCAATGTCCACCGTAGTTTCCTTTCGATGGATCATGCCTCGCGTTATTGCCCCTCAAAAGATCCGAGGTACCTTATTATATTTAATACAATCACCTCGGGTGAATCCTTTCGTCGCGTCGGATTGATTTAAGCAAGCTATGCATCCATGAAAAATATTCACCGAGAATACCCAAAGACATTGAAAATCGTACGTCAAGGAATACCTTAGATATGGCAATTCGTCGAAAATTCCGATACTCATGAATTTTTTTTAATATAAGTAATCAAGCGATCGATTTAGAAAAATTCATGCTTATACTAAAAGTATAGAAGTGCACCTCTGAATTTTTTAATTAAATTCTATACGCTAGAACCGGAGAAATTAAATACCGAAAACCGAACGTCAAGGGATATCAACCCCGTCGAATTCTCGCAAAAATTGAATATTTTGTAAATGTGTCAAAAAAATTCTCACGTGTTCCACTCGTGTAGTAGAACATTTCTAGTGATTTTCAGAATTTTCTATGCGGTAGATTTGGAGAAAGAAAAGATTGGAACTCGCGATCCAAGGTGTACTTCAGAGTATATTGAATTTCACAATTCCTCGACGTTTGAAACAGTGCATTCACTTTTTTATTGTTAGACAAATTCTTTGAACGTAATAACATTTTCTGGTTGTTCGTTTATGTCAGTTTTATTCGTTTATATAAATAACTATACTAATTTAATTCTGTCTCACTGCAAATTCTGTAGAGATCGCAGTAAACTAAGAACAGAATCTTCTCGGTGCGTACACAAAGTGGGAACTGATGAAAGCCATTGGGTTGGCGGCGAACCGCGTGACCCCCCGGTTCCTCGAACGGAGAGGAATTATTGCGGTCCGCCGGCCCTTTCCCGCGTGACCGCCGCGCTTGCATTCTCTCCGGGCGTCTATTAACGTCGTCGACGCCGAAAAACAGTACCGGCGAAAAAGTAATTACACCGCCAGACCGGTGCAACGCAACCGTGCGGCGGTGGCCCCCGGAGGATAGAGAAAGTAGCGGCGTGTGACAAAGGACAACCGGTTAGCGCTTACCATAATGAGGAAATTGCTTCTCGCATGGTAAAAATGTATCGCGGCGAAGGAAGCGCAGAAGGAACTCATTACGGTAGTGGGGATGGTTAACGATGGTAGAGGGGCGAGCGAGAGTGTGCTCGGGAGGAAGACAGGTGGAGGGTGGGATAGCAGCGGCCATGGTAAGGGGTTGAAAAGTTGGCTAAGGAGGATGGTCGGGCGAGTGGTTGCGTAGCCGTTTTTAAGGGAAAGCGACGCATTGCTCATGCTGGAAAGGAGCGAGGCGCGCGAGGGGAAGATCAAAGCACTGGAGATGATTTCATTACGACACGCCACTCGTCTACTACGTTGAAATATCAAAAGAGTGGCGGGGCTCATACAACTACGCCGGGCTCGCGGCTCGGTGCGTATCCGAGCGGCGCGCGGCGGCGGCGGCGGCGGCGCGGTGCGGTACGTTATAGCGTGCGGAAGTTTTCTGCACAATGCTTTTCTTGTCAGGGTAAAGAGAAAGGAAAACCGGGTGAACGTCGGGGAACAGGGCCGAAGGAAAAAGCTGGCGCACGAAACCAACCCCCAGCCGTTTTGATTCCCCGAGCCCTTCATCCTCCTCTGCCCCTCTATAACTTCCCTTTGCCACGCGGAGGGAAGAATATTATTAGCTCAAGCTGCTGCCTATTGTCGAAATAAGTTCAACCGTGATGGCAGATAAAAGTTCCCGATGCATTGGTTTCGTTTAGTACTTGCGAAATTCAATTGTAAGGGATGACTGTTCATTTTCTCAGGATTTCAGTGAGTTCGATTCTGGTCCGTCTGGTGAATTCTGGTTAGATAATTCTGACTGTGATAAATCTGTGATAATTAGGCTAATAAATATAGAGACACGAGGTATTTATGTGGAGTTGAAAATGCAAATTTGAAATTCGAGCAGGTAATAGTAAACGTTTTTCATTTTAATAGGCTGCTTTCATATTTTTAACGTTCTCTGCGAATTCTCTGCTCTATTTAGAATGTAAAAATGCTTTTTAAGTAATCTGCTTAGTAAAACTATGTAATTTGCTTCCATTAAGCTTTAATTATTGTGAGTTATGAAAGATACAATTACGAAGGGTTAATATCAAATATTGCTTTCCGTATTTCTGTTCATTTAGTACTTAGCTTCAGGCTTCGCTTCTTAACGATATTATAACACCCTGTTTAGATCGTTGCAATTAACTAATTTCGTTTACGATAACAGCATTAAAGATTTCAATTATTTGTTCACTTTTACAGAATTATAGTAGGGTTTATGATGATAACTGAGAACTAGCAACAAGGAAATTCAAGATAGAATTGGAACAAATTTTTAATTCA